>NC_018319.1:313553-409792 GCF_000234665.1 Leishmania mexicana MHOM/GT/2001/U1103
GTGTCCCTCTCCCCCCCCCCGTGTGTGTGTGCGTGTGCGGATGTGTCGTCATCTGTGCGTGGGCGTTCGTGTGCGTGTCTGTGTGTGTCTGCTACAGCGTTGTGTACGCCACTGCCTGGATCCTTTACCCTGCCTCTCGATCTGTCATGGTTTGCTTCCGCCTGTTGCGTCGCGAGTGGGACGCCTATGTGGTGGCGTTCTGTGAGCGTGTCCGTGCGCGTCTCAGTGGGCCCGCGAGAGACAAAATTTGAGAGGCATCATCTCTGTGGACTCGGACGAAGGTGTCCTCCTCTCCACCGGCTGAGCACCTGTGTCCTTTCAGGCAGCCAGGCAAGCGCACGCGCGCGTCTCAAATCTCCGCTCAAGCATCGTTGTTTGCTTGTTTCATTCATCCTGTTGCTGTTCTCTCTCTCGTGTGCCTCTTCGTTGCGACGGGATCGTGTGTGCGTCTGTGTCTGTGCGTGTGCGTCCGTCATCTACAGCGCAGAGCCGCCACCTCCCCCTCCCTCCCTCGGCCTCTTCCTGTCCCCCGTGTGCGTGCAGCGTGTGTTCGTTTGTGGCAAGAGGTGAAGCTGCGACAGTGGGGGCACGGGGAAGGGGAGAGAGAACGAAGCAGGGGGGCGCGAGTTAAAAAAAAGGTGGTGTGTACAAAAGGCGGAGAGACGCAGGGGCAGTAAGCCGGCGTCGAGCACATCCCCCCTTCTGCCCCTCTGCCTCCCTCCCGTTTTCTCTTCTCCCCGTCCGACGCCGTTACCTCCCCCCTTCTCCTCCTTCAGCCGTTGATGGACGGCGCCTTTGTCTGCCTGTCTCTGTCTCTGTCTGTGTGTGCTTGGTTTTTCATTCTGTATTCCCACCGGCGCATTCCCCCATCCACGCCGTGGGAGGGGGGCGGAGGTGGATCGCCCGTGCGCTGGGCGACGGGCGTCAGGGGGAGCCGGGTGAGGCGAACCGACACAGGAGCTCTCACAGATGGGGGCACCCGTATGGGCACATATATATGTTTGCTCGTGAGTTGTGTGCGCGTGGGGGTATGTCCGTTGTTCCCTTCCCTCCTCCTCCTCCCTGTCTATCATGTGTACACTGCCCCCCCCCCCCTCCTCCCCTGAACGACCTAGTGGGTACACATGGAGGCGGAGGAGGAGCAGACGTGGGTTGGGGGGAGGGGGAGGGATACAACCGGTTCAATACACAGGTGCCGGGGAACACACACCACTACTACCACCACTCTGCACATCTTCTGTCGCCATCCTCCGCCCATGCCTCCTCTCGCGCACGCACACTTTGACGCCGTCCGCTCCCTCTCCCTCGCGCATGTGTGCGCGCATACTTGCGGGCCGAGACGAGTGTTGAGGGAGGGTCAGGGGGGGGGGACGAGAGGAGGCGATGAATACTCAAGGCACGTCAGACCGTGGGAAGTGATAGCGGCCCGACACTCTGCTCGGCCGCGCTGAAGCCTCTTCGCTGTCCTCCTCGTCGTCCGCGCGCCCTCCTTGCCCCCTAACTCGGCCCCCGCGCATGGTTCCGGCGTGGGGTGACGCTGCTGAGTCGTGTGGGGCATGGTATATGTAAGGCGACCCATGCGCGCGTTGAGGCTGCGGCGGACGAGTAAGACGGGAGCCGCCAGCGGCGGCGACGGCAACAGTCGGTGTGGGGGTGGTCGTCGTCGCAGGAGGGGCGAAAAAGCCGTGTATCGAGGATCGACCGCGCTCCACGTCGGTCTCCGGCGCCGGCATCCTTTCGATTTCTTCACGCCCCCGGCCTTCCTCCGCTCCACTGGCAGTGGCCGTGCCTGCGCGGTACATGCCACTCTCAATGCTCATCTGGGGACGGTAGAAGGCCGGCGCCGTTGCCCGCATGCCGCTGCTCGACGACGGCACCACTCCGGTTGCACCACCACCACCTCCACCACCTCCTGGTGTCCGCACCGCCGCGCCAGAGCTGCTCATCCCCATGGTGCTGCCGGAATGGTTCCCCTCTTCAGTTCTGGTATGCACGTCAGCATAAAGCGCTCGCTGCGGGTAGCCACTGGGAGAGGATGGGGTAGGTGCGTTCCCAGCCATGATGGGACCGCTACTGCGCTGTCTGGCGGTGTAGCCAAGGTTGACGTGCGGTGGTGCAGCGGCACCGCTTGCTGCCGCCGTGCCAGAAGGGATGCCGACGTTACTCCGGGCGATTCCATCGGCCGCTGGGCCGGCAAAGTCAGTGGCCACAGTGGTGGCGGTGGTCGGGGAGGGATGGAAGACACCTCCGCCTGCGCCTCCTGATCTGACCGGCGGGGCACCACCATAGGTGTCGTTTCTACTGCCCTGAGGATGACCGAGGGCAGCAGGTGGTGCACGGGTGTAGTAGCCACCACCGCTGCTCCCGGGGCTCCCACCGCTAACACCGCTGCTGCTGTTGCCCAGAGCAATGGAAGACTTGTAGGCGGCCCGCAAGAGTGACTCGGCGGCGTTGAGCTCGGCAATGTCTTCGGCAGTGCCGAGGTCTAGCCGTGTGCCGTGCCGGCTCAACATTATTGGCGGCTTCCGGCTTGTGGTTGTGTGTTTAGGTGCTGTGAGCTGTGGGGGATGGGATCTTGGTGAACTCCGGCGGGGATGTTTCGGATCGAGTGCTCCCTCCCTCCCTGTTCTGAGCTAAAAGGGATCTCGCGTCAATACGGTGCTTCTATGTATGGGTATGTCTTGTGCGGTGCATGTACCACCTGTACTTGAGCTGACAGGAAGACGGGTGGGTTGTGGTGGGAGGCACATGACAATGCAAAATCGATGCGCGTGTACAGAGAACACTGGGGAATACACGAGAGAAGGGCGTTCGCGTGGGCTGAAGCGCGCACGGATGCAAGTGTGCACGCACACGGGTGAGAGGCCGTCTTCACATCACTTTCTCTGCATGGCTCTTCCCTTCGAGGACGCTCTTCTCACCTCTGCGCATGCGCGTGTTGAGGAGGGAGCGAGGCAGCTTGAGCGGTAAACACCGGAGCGCCGCGCAACTCTACGCAGGTGCGTGCGTGCACGCGTGGAAGGGAGAGAGGGGGGGGGTCTGTACATGGGCGCTGCTGCACGGATGATACCTCCTCGCTCCCCTCCTCACTTCTCCCTCATGGACTGGGACAGAGGATGATGGCATGCTGAGACCTGTGATGGACACGTAAAACACAGACGCACCCCACGCACAGCCGCTGACGCCAACGCTGCACGTCATCGGCGCATAGAAACGCACAGAAAAAGAAGTGCGTTAGGCACCACACACACACCACAGACACACAGACACACACACGGACACACACATGCGGGGTGCCCTGCTTCAGCCTAGAAGTGTGTGTCGTCCAAGCCAGCACTGCCGCTCGCGGACGACGGTCGACCGCTGATGCCCGCCGTTGGGCTCGCCGCTGCCTTGGCGGACTCGCTGGGCTTCGGGCGCAGCGTCGAGGTCCCGCTACCGCTGCCGCCACTCAGCGACCCATCCAAGAGGACAGAGGCGTGCAGGATATGGGGTAATGCCGACGACCCTGGCAGCCGGGGCAGTGCGCTGCCGCCGCTGATCCCAGCCGCCACCGCTGCGGGACCCAGGGCCACGCTTGGTGTCACCTCTGTGTGAACGGGCTGCTGCGCAAGGTAGCGACTCTGGAGCGTGTTTTCGGCGTACGCAAAGGTTTCTTCGACGAAGCGGGTCTGCGGGCCGCCATAGGCAAACTTGAAGCCCTCATCGCTTGCGAGCAGTGCGCGCGCGCGCTGCCGCTCCGGCAGCCACGCCACTCGCACGTTGGGGTTGGCCATTGACGGACGTGACTTGCGTAGATACGTGAGTGGGGCCTCCTCGCGCGTTTGGTGTGCCGAGCTCAGCAACTCCACCCACTGTGCCGCACGCTGCACGTAGGCAGGCCTGTCTTTTGCCATGAGGTCCTTCGAGCTGCGCCGGAAGCGAGCGAGGCGCAGCACTGCGACGGGGTCGATGTCTGGGAACGCCGCCTTGAGCCATGCGACAGCCGCAGCGCCATTGGTGTCTGCGCCTGTCTTGGCTGGGTCCGTCAGCGGCAAGCCGCGCGCGTCCGTCCAGGCAGCACCCTCCTGCATGGTCTCGAGGTACCGTGCATACACGGCGACGGCCACCTGCGGGGCCACAGCCACCACGTTCTGCGACAGCGCCATACCGTCGAGCGCGTCCTGCTGCACGTGCACGGTCTTCCCCTCCTTGAGCGCCTGTTGCATGACGTGGCCGAGGCGCACGTGCAGGTCACAGTCGACCAGCTTGTTCTCCACGAGGTAGTCGTACACAGTGCGCGCCTCCTCGCCGGCGTTGCTGTCCAGCAGGTACTCGAGCGCCAGACTCGCGATGCGGTAGCGCCAGATCACATCCACCTCTGCCCTTACAACCACGTTCTCGTAGTGGCGGCCCACCATGACGTTGTACACCCACATCACCCGCACGCGGTGCTTGGCGCGGATGGCGCAGCGCAGCATGTTATGCAGGACCTCCCCGTCTCGCGCGACGTAGAAGAGCCGCGAGTTGCCGTCTTCAAAGATGGCAATCGCGTCCGCCAGCTTTGCGCCAGGGACGCAGGCGGCCGTCAGCGCGCGGTACACATCCACCGGGGGCACCGATGTCGCGTGTCGGTACTCCTCGCACGCCGCCTTCAAATGACCTCGACGAGCGAGGCGAATAATGCGCTGCATGAGCGGCATCTCGTGCACGGAGACCGGCACTGGGCCGTTGCGCTGGAGTTTTATCGAGCGACGGAAGTAGCTGTCTTCCTGGAAGAATGGGCCGCGACGCAGCCAGCGGTAGATGCGGGAGCGGCAGTCCAGCGTGGCTGCGTTGAGACCGACACGATTCGGGTCCTCCACGGTGATGTTGTCGTGATCCACCATCGCGGGCTTCTGCAGCCGCCCAACGTACGGGTCGTAGGAGTGGATGAGGTCGTGGGTGACGCGGTGGCCGTTACGGGCACTCATCAACGAGACTGGCGTCACGAGCGCCTTCGACCCAAGCGAGATATCTGGCATGAACTTCTCCAGCTCGTGCTTTGGAACTATGCTGACGGTGCTGTCTTCCAGCGCATGTGTTTTCTTGGTGCTGTAGCCGCTGTTATAGTTACCAGGCCCGGTGCGGTAGCGACCCGCGCCCCAGAGCTGCGCCATGTCGTCGTCGGCGAGGTTCTCGCGAGCGAAGCGGCTCGGCTGCCACGGCACACGCGCGCGCGGGACGTAGCGCAGCACCGACATCACCGAAGGGTGGCCCGTCGCCCGCCCTTTTGTAAAGACGCCGATCACAGACATGGTACTACGACGAAGAAATGAGCACAGAGAGAGGGGGGACGGGACACCTGCTTACGAACAGCAGAACCGGCGACGCACCTGTGCATGCATGTATGCGCGTAGAGTGCGATGCCGGTGGATGGCGGTGTGCGCGTGCGTGTGGTGAGTGCGGCACGGCACCACATACATGAAGGGCGGGAGGGGAGGGGGGGGGTAGGTCAGAAGGATGGGCGTGGAAGAAACGAATGGTGGAAAACAGAAGGCCATGACGCGTGCGCCCGTGGCTGAGCACGTGTGTACGTGTGTGGCGTCCCCTTTCCCACTCTACGCCATGGGCGTGCGGACGAGGAGTGAGTGAGGCGGAGCCCCACGCACGTGCACACGCGCTCAGCCACGCGCACACGCACAGGCGACGGCTCCGCAAAGGGGCTTGGGAAGACAAGTGAGAGAGAGAGATGACGCGCCCGCCATCCGAAGCGAACCGCGCAAAGAGCTCCTGCTGCGGTGTGCGGCACCAGCAAGGCTCCCCCGCCCGTCACTATCTGGGCTTCGGCGCGCTAGGCCGTACAGAGAACGCAGGGCATGCTTGTCGGCGGGCAGGCATACCGTGGCAGCACGTAAGTGCGCCGCGCGGCCGGCACATTCGCTCTCCGCCTCATCCTCGACGACGCCATCGAGGTAGAGAAGGCTAGCGATGAGGAAGAGGTAGTCCGCGTAGGCGCTCTCGGCCCGGCTGCCGACAGAGTAGAAAGCCATGCTCGAGCCGGCACAGCGCCGGAATGGCGGAGTCGTACAGCAGTCGAGCAACATTCACGTGCACGCGCTCTTGCTACTGATGGAGTGGCAGAGCCGGGGGGGGGGCAGCGGTGGATGTAGACGTGAGGGAGGGCTGCGGGGTTAGGCACAGGCGCACGCAGATGCAGCGACTGTGGATGGTGTCGGTGTCTGCCAGCGGTGAGAGATGGAGGACGTCACTGCCGGCGCTGGTGTCGTCCTCAGCGTCCGTCTCTTCTCCGACTGCAGCAGCGCCGTCTCCAATGGGCAGAGATCGACGTAAGTCCTGTGAGGCGGGGAGATGATGAACGTGTGCGGGTCCTCACTGTGGTTGGCCGGGAGGGGAGGGGCAAAGACGCCGCTCAGTAGGGGCACTGCGTCCCCACAGCGGCAGGACATCGGGCCATTGCACGCATGACAACCCCGTAGCACTACCATCAGCGGCTGTGGCGGAGCCACCTGAGCGGTCCTTAGCCAGTTACGATGGGGTGAGCCACCAATTCTCCGCGCCTGCTGCGCCGCCCACGTCCACTCTGGCACGGCAGCTGGTCAGCCGCGTCAGCGTGAGTGGCGGCAGAAGGCGGCAACTGCGCACTGATGGCACATCCATGCTGGCCGAGATGAGGTCGTTCCACGACAACCACACGGGCACCCGGTCGCTCTGTAGAGCCAAGAGGCCGTCAGGAGACCCCAGCCACGTCCACGCACGTAGGAATGTGACGTGCGGCACTGATAATGGGGACGAGTGGCCTGGCGCCGTGGTACGGCACCAGGACAGCGGCGGAGGGAACAAATTGGGCATCGATTACTGACTGCTGCCTGCGCCGAGGAGCCGCCACTGCAGCTGTAAAAAACTGTCGCGGGATACGCTAGCAGCGGGGATGATGATCAGCTGCGCCTTCTTTGGGGGTGCCTCCCCACCATCGCCGTTGACGGCATACACCTACACTTCCGAGTGGTTCAGCTGCAGTGGCAGGAGAGGCGCAAAGGGATCGGCGCGGATGCTCAGCGCCCCCTGCAGACGCACCCGCCGATACTGCGTTGCGGCCATGATGCTTGCTCGTCGGATGCGGGTTGTCTTTTGAGGCCGCCTGAGCCACGTATGCGCCACCGCCGGCGATGAGTGCCTTGGCAGTAGCTGCTGCCAGCCGGCCCGTTGCAGCGTTGGTGCATGTTCCTCTCCGGTCCACCACCACCGAAGAGGTGGCAACCGGGGCTCGCCGCCTGCTGGGTGGCGGCCTTCACGGCATTGCGACGTGCCACTGTTAGGCACATCAGCGCCCCGTACGTCTCCGCCTGCGTGACGGTGAGCTGCGGACTCAGAGGTGAGACGGAGGGTTCGGAGGACGAGCTGCTGCAGCCGCTGGTGGAGCCGCCACCAGCCCAGTGCAGGAAATCAGCTTCTGTCTTGACATCCACCACATAGACGTCGTTGGCGCTCGTGATGACGTAGAGAAGATGATGCGCAGCTGACGGCGACGAAGACGGCGACAGTCGCCGCACCACCTCGCGCACGAGATCCGCCTCACGCCCGCGCAGGAAGCCGCAGTGTACGACGGAGCAGCCGGCACTCGCGGTGTTGAAAGACATCCCCTTGACGGGATACTCCAGGGGAACGACTGTCACGGGCGGGTGGGTGGGGGGTCCCAGCACCGCCTCCACTTCCACGAGCCACGAGAGGGCGTCTGTTTCGGCGGTGTTGAAGTAGACCTCTGCCGGAGCTGAGGCCGACCACTTGAATGGGCTCGATTGGGTGCAGGCCGACGGGGAGGGGGGTGGTCGCGCGTGCGTGAAGATGGCGAGGCAGCGGGGGCACTGCCAGTGGTAGGCCCGGCTCTCCTGTGCTGGCTCTCTTTCGCACTTGCGTGATACAGCAGCACTCCTCGCCGAGCAGACGACATCCACACACACACACACGCACGCACACCGTCAAGAGCAACAAAAAAAGAGATGGAGGAGAAGCGGCGACCGATGGTCGAGGAGAGCCACAGGCAGCGAGTGGGACATGAATACGAGACAGTTGTATGGGCAACCGCAGCGCCGCGAAGCAGCGGCACTTACCCGCGAGCCACTGAGGAGACGGCGCAAAACCAAGCCCCCCCCCCCTCCCCTCCTTCACTATCCGCCTACGACGTTGATCAGAGACCTTAGCCGTCAGACGCGCCGACAGTGGGGGGGGGGAGGGGCGCGGCGGTGCATGGGACCAGCGGTGTGCACCTCGCGGATCATTCCCCCCTCCTCCACCCCCCCCCCAACCCCACTCACCACCCTTCGCTTTCGGTTTACACACGGCGCTCGCTGATGCGCTGCGCTTGCCCGTATATGGTGTTGTAAGCCCACCACGCACCGCATGTGTCTCTTTGTATTAGGCTGAAGGTAGTCACAAGCACACGTACGCACGGCCCGACAATACACGACATCACCGCCACCACACACAACAACGCACGCCGGCGACTGCAAGCACGCACCAAGGCACCAACATCCGCCACGACCATAAGCTTAAGGGAGAGAGTGCATGTATGCGTGTGTGTGTGTGTCTGTGAGGATCCTCTTCTCAGGCGTGTTGGCAACCGATACCGTCAACTGCACGCGCTCTCACGACGGCCGAGCTGAGAGCGAGGAAAGGCTGAGGTCCTGCGTCAGGGATGCTTGCCCGTGATAGCGATCGGCGGCGCCACTGTCGCCGCCGCGACGCCGGCGAGATGCTGATGCCGATGACGCCGACAGCCCCTGCGTCAGAGCCTCCCGGGCAGCGCGCTTCTCGGCGTCGGACTGCAGCAGTGCCTTTTCCAGCTCCTCCACCTTGCTGATGAGAAGGTTGTTGTCGTTCCAGAAGTGGTCACGCTGCGTCACGGTAGCTTCCAAGGATTCCTGCACTGCGCTGAGGCCGCGCTTCGTGCCCGCCAGCTCCGCTAGGACCTGCTCGTACCGCCGCTCGAGATCTGTGCGCTTCGATGACTCCTCATCCCGCTCGCTTTCCAGCCGTGCAATGGCCGAACTTAGCGCAGCGCACTTTTCTGTGGCGGACGTCAGCTGCGCCGCGGTGCGCTCCACCACCGCCTGTGCCGCATCTGCGGCGCCCTGCGCTACAGCGGCAGCCTTCGCGTGTTCCTGAACCGTGACAGCAATCGCGTCCTTTTCTTTCTGGAGCTGCGCTCTTGAGCTCTCAAGGGTGTCCTGCCGAGCCTGCATCTCGTCCAGCTGCGCCTCGAAGCTCAAGCAGGCGGAGAGGCCGTATCGGCGCGCCGTCAGGCTCACCGGGTCCGCGCTCATCACTTCCAGCTGCTTGCGCAGGTCGATCTCGCGCTGCTTCCACGAGGACTCGGCGGAGCGCAGGACGGCGATGTCCTTCGCTTGTGCCTCGACGCACGCGTGGAGGTAGCGCACACGCTGACGCAGGGCGGTGAGAGAGGCTTCGTCGACGTTAAAGAGCGCCGCCATACGGGACGCGGCATCCGCAGTCTGCGGGTGCGTCGTGCCGCACGTGGCGGCCGCCTCTCCCGGGCTGCGCTGCTCCGCATCGCCGCCGTCGTCGGGTTCTTGCAGCACTGCGAGTCGTGCGAGTGCGTCCTGCAGGCGTACCTCTGCCGCTTGGCGGTCCTGCACCGCCTCCCGCGCGCTGAGCTCGCGCTGCTGCAGCTCTTCGCGCATGTGAGCAAGGTCCTGCTGCGTCTCTGCCAGCTCCAGTTGCAGGCGTGCCGTGGTCTCAGACAAACCGCGTACAAGCTGCGCATTCGCGTGTAGCACACTGTGGTTGGGGTAAAGCCGACAGAGCAGCTCCTGCACGTCGTCACGCATCAGCACCTGCGACTTAAGCTCCTCGATCGTGAAGTCCCGATGGCGGACTAGCTCTTGCTGATCGCACACCTCGCTCCGCGCGAGCGCGACAGATTTCTCGAGGCTTGCCGCGTACTGCTTCAGGTCTGTCAGTTGCTCATGGAGCTGTCGGAAGCGGCCTTCCTCGTTAAGCAGGCGTTGCTCACGCCTACGGATCGCGTCCTCCATCTTGAGGCGCTGGAGGTTTGCCTCCCGCTGCTGTGTCTCCAGTTCCCGCTTTAGATCCTCCACCTGCTCCTGCGACTCGAGGTGCGCCCCCTTGGCGCTGCTCAGCTCCGTATTCAGTTCCGTGAGGGCGGCCGCGGCTGCCTCCAGCTCGGCCACCGCCGCCTGGTACTCCTCCCGAGTGAGCATTTCGCTCACGCGCTTCTCAAGACGCTCGGCCGCGGCTACGGCGTCGTCGCGAGCCGTCTCCAGCACCCACATGCGCTCCAGCAGCGCCGCATGCTTTGTCTTCTCCGCGTCGAGCTCCTCCTGCGCGGCTTGGTGGTTCGCTTGGCTCAGGGCGAGCTGCTGCTGAAGCTCGCGGAAGATGTCTAGTGTCAGGATCTCGTCGTCAAGCTCGTCGTCGCTGTCGCCGTCACCGTCATCGCGACCGTGCTGATCGCGGTAGCTGCGGTGGGGATGGTTGTTGCCACTGTCGACGCTACTGGCCCGGCCGCAGTCGTCGTCGCCACCACGGCGTTCGTCGTCAGCGTCGGTCGTGCTGGCAGCGGGCAATACCATCGGCGGCATCGGCGGTGTACGACGGGCTGGCGAGCCCGGCTGCGGGGAAAGGTGGAAGCCGACCGCCACGACACCCTGCGAGTTTTCGCGGTCGAGCGGGGAGGGGTGGCTGAGCCCATGTGCGCTGGAGTCGGCACCGACAGCGGCCACCACGTTCATGCTCGCGTGCCGAAGCTGCAAGGCCTTGATGAGGCGCCGCTTCCGCTCCAGCTTCAGCAGCAGGCGCGCCACACGCTCCTTCTCCTGGTGCTGCCGCGCATCGTTGCGTGCCTGCGCGGCCTGGTAGACATGCAAGAGAGTCTCATCCTTTTTAGCGGCCGTGTGCAGAAGCGTGCGGAGCTGCTGGAGGAGTGCAACCTGTTCCTCAGGGCGGAACTCGTGGCAGCCATCTCTCTGCGCGTTGCCTTCGTTGTCCACGACAGAGCTGCTGTCCACCGCACCTCCCTCTAGCTGCACGCGCTGACGCGAGAGATGGGGAGCGCTAGTGGCCGCATTGTCGTCAGGCGCCGAGGTGGATGAGGCGAGCGCAGCGTGCGAGGTCTGCAGCGCGGCGAGAAGCACCTGCTGCACCTCTGTCCATGCGTTTTTGACGGCTGTCTGCACCTCTTGGTTCTGCTGCTCGGTCTTCAGTGCCAACGCCACCAGTGCGGAAGACTGCTCTAGGCAAAGGTGCGCGAGGCTGTGCAGACACGAAGACAACGCTCGCGAGGAGACGCCCACAGAAGACGAGTCCGCCTCCGACGAAATCCCCGCGGTCAGGTCAGTGCCTGGAACGCCGTCGCCATTTGTGCGCGCCTGCTGTACCGCGTTGTCTGTGGCGCGCTGCGCCGCCAGGGCCTTGAGCAGCGCTCGCGACACCGCCGTGTCGGCAGACGTGAGTCGCACATCACGCCGACGCACCATCGCATCAATCATACTGGCAACCGCATCACTCGCGTCCTTGGTGAACCACGACTCCGTCACTGCAACTGCAGTAGCAGCAGCGGAGTCTGCACCTGCACCGTCGATGGCATGCGGATGTGACGCCTTATTCTCGCTTTGACCACCACTGGCGTGGCGGCCGCCCTCGACGTCCCCTTGCTCTCGGCCCCCATCGTCGTCGTCACCATCGCGGGCGCGCTTGCGCGAGTTCGGATAACCCTCCTGCAGAAGCAGTGCTGCAGTGGTGGAAGTGAGCGTTGCCGGCACCCCGCTGAAGTTGGCATCCATGTCACTGCCTTCTGGCGCGGATGGGTCACGGGCAGAGGCAGCCTTGACCCCAAAGGATGGCCCCTTCTCATCCAACTGGGAGGCAGAGACACCCCCTTGCTGCTGCTGCTGCTGCTGCGGCTGCAGCCGCCGCTCCGCCGCTTCGGCGCGCTGCGTCGCCTCGTACAGCTGCCTCACCAGCTCCTGGTTCCGCAAGACCAGCTCGGCGACAGAGTTGACGCTAAATTCATCGAGGCTCTCGTCCTTGTCTAGGGTGTCCAGGAGACGCAGCAGGTTCGGGTCGCGGCTGACGTCGTCTGCGCTGTGCACACGCCGCGTCGATGGCGACGCCGCCGCTGATGTCCACACGTCCATGTCACCGGGTCTGCTGTCGTCCCGCGCGGCTGGTGATGGGGACCCGTGTGCAGACGAGGCGGCTTCTCCGGTGAGCAGAACCGTCACCTCCTCCGATCCCACCTGGCGCGTCACCGTCCCGCGCGGGACATCGACTGTGGTGAACGCCGACGGACGTCCGAGCGCATACCCGCTGAGCTGATCACTGGCCGGCAGATGCGGACTGCACACGCCGCCGACCTCGAGCGTGGCGCTGCCGAGCTGCCGCAGCGAGACGTGCCGCTGTCGACGTGGAAGCTGAAGGGAGGCGTCGCTCTTCAGCTGTGGTGCCACCAAGCGTGATGCGGCGTAGGTGTTCAGGCGCTGCTGCACGCCCTCCTCCACCTCCACCTCCGTCGGCGAGGACATGCGTGAGGTGTCCTCAGATGCGAGGGGCGACGGTGGTGGCTGCCGATGCTTCTCCCGGTCGTAGAGCACTGCTGTGTTGAGTCGGTTATCAGCTGCCGCGTCGCTGCCGCCGGACGTCGACAACGGCCACATCACGCTCAGCCAAGCTCTGCGCCGCTCCGCCTGCGACGGCAAAGTCGAAGGCGGGTCGTTGGGCGGAACCGGGAAGACTGAGGATGACGATCGCGACGAGGTGGGCGCACGCAAAGATCGCTTGGCCTTCTTTGCGCCTAGTTGGTCGAGCGACCCCTGCAGCTGCCGGTTGGCGCGGCACGTGTGCTCGACCTTGACCAGCAGTGACGCAACTTGCTGGGAGAGCACGCTGTTGCGGTACACCATCGACTGCAGGTCTGCCCGCAGCACGTCACTCTCTTTCTTCAACTCCGCCGCGTAGGCGACACTCGCGTCTCTGTCTCTCTGCAAGGAGTGCAGCTCCTCCTCGGCTTTGGCGAGTTGCTCACGCAGCTGGCGACTGTTGGCCGCAATGGTGGCCTGCTCCTCCAGCTCACGCAACGCGATGTCCCACTGCGGGCCCTTTCGAAGCAGCTCTTCGTTCCTCGCAGCTGCTGCTGCAGTGGCGGTGACATCTCCCGTCGAAGCTTCTTGTCCCGCGTTGCCCTCTGCGGCGTCGGGAGGCCGCGACTGCGCCAACTCACGCCTCTCCACAAGCGCCTCAATCACCTGCGCCTCTTCGATTTGCTTGGTGAGCTGCAGCTGCATGAGAGCACACTGGTGCTCTGCCTCTTCTCTTGCCTGCACCACGGCGCAATGCTCCGCCACATCTACTGTTGTCGTCTGAAGCCGCTCCACCTCCTGCCGCAGCTGCACAACTTCACGCGTGGCGGCGAACAGCCTGTCTCGCAAGACGGTCGTGCTCTCCCACCACTGCGCACGTTCCTTCTGAAGCAGCTCGAGGGTGCCGCGCTGGTTGACATACGCGGCGAAGAGCTCTTCCACAGATGGCTTTGCACCGTCGTCGACCGCGTACGTCAAAGGCGCCGATCCCTCACGCGATCGCCGCTGCATCCCGATGCTGCCAGTTAAGTCCTCTTCCGCGCTGGAGGAGTGCTCGCCGGACGAGGGACGGCGCCCCAAGGACGGTGACGACGGAGTCGGGGACTCCGCGGAGTCCTGCTTGCCATCGGAGCGGTCGGCGCTAGTCGAGCGGAAGGCCTGCCGCAGATCAACGCGCAGTACACGTTGCAAGTCGCGCAGTATCGAGTCTTCCAGGTCCTTCCGAATCGACTGCATCTGCTCCGCCTGGCCGGCCAACTGGCGGTCAAGTAGCCGATTCTGGGCCATCAAGGCTCGCACGCGCGACTCATGCTGCCGCACCGTGTCCTGCAGCGTGCGCTCCACCGCCACGACCGCGTCGTCGATGAGCTGCTCGACCAGCTTCGAGTGCAGGGAGGTGCTGAACTGCTGCAAGGCGGCGCTGGCGCGCTCCTCAGAGGCCCAGACGCTCTCTGCAACCACATCGGACGTGATGGAGGCGGCGCGGGCCGCGACCGCTGCGTCAGGGATGTCGTCAGCTTCGTCACGACCGCCTTGGCGCCACGCTTCTTCTTCATCGTTTTCCGTGATAGCCGCGTCGCTGACCACCACGCCGCGAGAATCGCGCGCCACCCCCGGCTCGCCAGCGTCACGGAAGGCAGCAGTACTGCTACCTGCACCGTCTGCACACCTGCGCAGCACTGCCGTCTCCGCCGGCAAGTTTTCGTCTCGACGACTACTGTGCTCTGAGTCCGGAATAGTAGAGGCGGCACGCTCCTGGACGCCTTCCTCGTCCGTGCGCTGCGACGCCGACACCGATGCCGACGACGATGACGGCGGGTCTGGCAGCCAATCGGGAACCATCAGCGGGGCATCCACCGGCTCGCCAGAGGCGCTACGTGCAGTCGTCCCGCCACTCTCGCTGCCACCGTCGCCGCTGCGGTACTCGACATCATCGTTCAGCTCCTCTTCCGCCTCTTTCCAGTAGGGACTACTCGAGTCACCCTTGGAACTCCCCTGATTCCCCGCTCGGTCGACGTCGACAGATCCGCGCTGCGACTCGCTGGCCGCAGAGGATGGTGAGGGAGTGGGATACGACGATGACGACGATGACATCGGGACCGGGGGCAACTCGGCGAGCTCCGCGGCGGTTAGCTGCGGCAGGGATGAGAACGACGGTAGTGGCGGTGACGTGGGAAGAAACATGGATGACCCGCTCGCCGGCGCGCCACTGCCGTCGCTGCACGTCTCGGAAGAAGAGTCGTGGCCACTTGACATGACTGATGACGACGACGGTGGCGGGGACTTTCGCGGCGGTTGCTTAGGGGGTTACAGGAGAGAGGTGGTGGCGGGGTGGGACTTCTCCTCTGAGCTGGTGGTGGTGGTGGGAGGAGGGTTTCCAGCACCTTTGCCTTCGACACCCCCTCTGACCAGGCAAGCGCAGATGACAACAGACGGCGGCAACGACAGGGAAAGGTAACGCTGAGGCACGCAAGGCAACCACGAGGACGTGCGCGGGTTTTTATATTTCTCCCTTTGTGCGTTGATCTCCTCCTGTCGATCGATGTGTCTGTGGGGTGCGGTCTGCGGCACGAAACGCGTCTTGAGCCACTTCCCCTCGTCCGTTCGTGTCTTTCGCTGGGTACGTGCTCTCCAACCCTGGCAGACGGGGGTGGGGTGGAAAGGAGGAGGGGAGAGAGATGGGTATCCTTGTAAACACTTTAGCTGCTTGGGGGGGGGTATGGGCCCGATGCGCGAGCGTGTGCGGGTGTGTCGGCGAGCAGGAGGAGAAGGGAGGTAGATGGGAAGAGAGAGGGGGAAGGGAGAGGGAGCGATCAGTGCTGAGGCGACGCACGCGCACCAAAACACAAGCATGCGGAAGACACATACAGCACACGGAAAAAAAAGGCGTCTGGGGGTGGGGTGGCGGATGCTCTTGTGCGGCGCCTCTTCACTGACAGACCAACGCGCAGACGTCATCCTAAGCGATTTGGCCCGCGCGAGCAGCAGCGGGAGGGTGAAGCGGCGGCGGCGGCCACGCGTGGCCTCTCGCATCCATCCGACTCCCCCTTCCTTCCCACACTCTCCCCCCGTATTCGCAACGCTACCGTTCGCAGCTCCGTGCGCAAGACGAACCGAGAGAGTAAGGAGAAAGGGCAGAGTGGGGAGCAGCAATGTGGGATACTCGGACGCCGGCCCGAGGCCGTCGCTCTCCTCGCCTCCGCACCCGCCTCGGCGCACCTCTCTCCTGTTACCCCGGGGTGCCTTTGATACCCCCCGTGACTTGAGAACGACTCAATACGCACGCACAACCACACACATACGCACACACACGAGAGAGAGAGAGAGCTGCGCGCACCGGCGGAGACCAACGGGGTGCACATTCCGCCGTAGCTCGGCTCCTCGCTTCTCTGTTTTCTGTCCGGCCATTGCCATGCCTTTTCTTATCCTCTTGTCGCCTCCCCACATGCCCGGGGTCGCGCATCCCATCCCGCCATCCTACCCACTGTCGACGCATTGCCGCTCTGCTCGGCCCCTGCACCTGCGCAGGAGGTGGATGACGATGCTGAGTGTGAGGAGCGGGTGTTGGTGGAGACGGCTGTCGGCTGGATGTGCTGGCGGCCATAGTGGCGCCGCGAGACGGGGGGGGATGGCGCCTGTGAAGGGCATGCTTGTTATCCATCCAGGCTCGACCTCGCTCACGTGTCCTCTCTCCCGCCTACTGCCTCAGGGTGTACAGGAAGCTGTAGTACTGCATCGACAGGTAGTGGGTGACGTAGAAAGAAATGCACGTGCCGAGGAGGGGGACGCGGTTGACGAAGCCGCGGATGAAGTGATGGTAGACGAGCTGCTTCAGCACCGCCGTAAAGAAGGGGTCGCGCATGACGTTGTAGACGGCATTGCGCAGTGCCTGCTGTACCCGGATGTGATCACGCGAGACGACTCGGGGCTCCATAGTTGCCCCGATGGCGCGGGAGTCGACCGCACCGGTTACGGCTGTCGTGCTGGCGGTGAAGCCGCCTACCGCGTCAGCGCCGCTTCCCTGTGTCGACGCTGCCTCACCGCCCTCCAGCAAGGCCACCGGCATGCCGCCGTCGTCGCTCTCGGCGCTGTCCTTGATGTACACCACGGGCACGCGGTGGTGGCGCACGAGGCGGGCGAGCAGAGCGACAAGGAAGTCGCACCCCGTCACGCCAGTCCACACGCTCCAGCTGCCTAGCAATGTCTGCTGCGGTGCGGCGGCCATTGCCTTGTGGAGCGCCGCGAGTGGGTCAGGCCCCGGCGTCGGCTTCACCGGCGTCCCGGTCTTTGTCTCTTCCGCAGCCTTGGCGGCCGCCGCCATCTCCTCCTTCGACACAGGCGGTGGCAACACCGCTATTGAGTTGGTGGTCTCCTCTGGCCGCGCCAGGAATGCGTGCCGCGCCATCGCTACGAGGAGGAGAGGGCGCAGGAGCAGGTACATGTCCAGGATCATGCCAAGCACGTCGACCCACGTGAAGCCGATCACCTCCGCCTCCTCCGATTCCTCGTCCACGTCCCCGTCCTGCGCGAAGGTGACGTGCTCCTCTCCATCGTCGGCGGCGCAGTTGGCACCCGGCCTGTAAATGTGGCGGTGCACGTGGCGCCGGTCGGAGGTGACCCGCGGGATGACGAGGCGCGTGTTGTGCGGTCCCACGACCTCGCCGCACAGGCCGGTGCTGCCGCCATTATACTCCACCTGGGTGAGAGGGCCGGCGTAGTTTCCGGCAGCGCCAGCACCGGCGGCCCACGCGGCAAAGCTGCCAGCACCGCTGCCGCCAGAGCCGGAGGACACACCACCGTTGCCGCCGCCGCGCACACGACGGCGCGGCGTGAGGGTGGTCAGGTGGCGAAGGGCACGGCGCAGCGACAGCTTCATTGACTCCCATAGGCATGGCACGCGGAAGAGCTGACGGTGCACGCACGCCTTCAGCGTGCACTTGACTGCCTCTAGCAGGAGCAGCGCATTCCACGTGCGACGGTGGCCGGCGTACTTGCGATGGATCAGCTCCATCAGGCACTCCACCTCTTGGATGCCTCGCAGCACGAGGGACAGCAGCTCTGTTTTGGTCGTCCGGCGACCGCCCGAGGAGACGATGGCGAAGTTGGAGAAGCTGTGCAGTTTGCACAGTGTAAAGCATGCTTCCGAGGTGATCAGGCTCGTCGGGTCAGACCACAGCATGGTGAGGGTACGCGTGAACTGCTCCAAGCTTGAGGCGCCCTCCGGATTCGCACGCACCCACTTGCAGTACCAGCGAACCGGATCAAGCAGCTTGCCCAGCGGCAGCCTTTCACCACCGCCGCGCCGGTGCTCCGCCGGAGAAAGTGACGAGGGCGTCGTCGTCATCGTGGTCAGCTCGCGAGACATCGATCCCATACACAAGCAAGCTGCGGGAGGCAAAGAGAGAGAGGCGGCGCGGGAGGTGGGCGCTTGGGATGGAGAAGCGACGGAGACGACAGCAACACCGGGAACGCCCGGCTAATAGCGCTGCCCTCGAATCCGCTGATGGGCGCTGGCGTTTTCGAGTGTTGCACGATTCGCGTGCTCTCAGTGGACGTCCGCGGAAACTTGGCGCCGCTTCTCTCGCGTTCTCTTCCCTCTCCCTTCGTCGACAAGGATGATGCCGATTCGCAAGCGAATGTGTGTGCTCGTGTGGGTGAGCGTGCGTGCGTGTGTGTGTGTGTGGGGGGGGTGAGGTGGGGTGGCCGCGGGTAAGCTTCTTGGTGAGGCGTAAAGGGCATGCAGAAAGCGAGCAAGCGGGTGAGGAGAGGGGTGGTGGTGGTGGTGGTGGCGATGCCGAGGAAGGACGGTGGCGGCTGCGGGTTTGGGGAGGGGAGGAGATGGTAGAGGTGGTGGTGGTGGGGTGGGGGTGAGGAAGACAGCACGACCCCCCCACCGCGCGTCCCCAAGCGTATTTCTGCACAGCGCCAACACGAGCGAGAAAAACACGTGATGCAGCACACCTTGTTGTCATGCTTACCTTCTCGAGAGCGACGCCGTGTGCCACGCCATCACGCCATGATCGGCCCCTCCTCCCCCTTTCCCTCGACATTTCGCTGCCGTACTTTGTGCGTGGGCAGCGGCTCACTGTACTCAGCGCAGCGCAGGCGACGGGCACACGCAGGCATTCAAAGAAAAGCGGTGAACACCGACAGATGCGGCCCGATATCTGTTCTCGTAGACGGAGGGTGGGTGGGGGAGGGAGGCCTGTCTTCCCCCTCTTTCGGTCTGAAGCAAAACGCAAGCAACACCGCCTACCTCAGCCGCGCTTCACTTGGCCGCCATGGTGACCTCTGGCGCCACTCTACCTGTGGTCGTGTCGGATGCTAATAGGGTTGCCCCGGTCCCCATCGACGTTCTTGACGGGGGCACGTAGCCAGTCCGCCAGATGGTGTGAAGAGACCCGACGAACATGCCGACCCCGACAGCGGTTGTCATGACGAGCGCCGCGAGCAGCAGACCGTACTCGCGGGGGAGAAAGAGTGCTTGCGTGAAGTGCGACTCGTCCACGAACGGCATTACACCGATCCAAAGAACGTAGTAGATAAAGAAGCTCGAGTTGCACGCCAGCAACAGCGTGCCCAAGGCGCGATCCGTCATCATCTTTTTGTGCCTCCGCCTCTCAAGCCTTCCTGCTTCGTGTGTGTATATGTGTGTGTATATGTATGGGTGGGGAGGCAGCAGGGATGCGCGCGAGAGTCATGGAGAGGGCGAGCGAGCGAGGGGTCAAACGTACTGCTTCATCGACGTCTACCTTCATGAAGTCACCTCTTACCCCGTGCGTTGCTTCTTCTGCACGCTGTCAGAGGGGTGGGTAGGTGGTGAGGGGAGGGGGGGGGGGTGGCGAGGAAGGGAGGAGGGGGAGAGAGAGAGAGCATCGGCGGCAGAGGTGCAGGGAGTGGCGAGCGCAGATGGGCCCCCCCTCGACGCGCCTCACACGCGTCTTTCCATCTCGCCTCTCAAGGGCGCCGTTCGCCGAGTCATGGAGTGCCCTCCGACCTCCTCCGTCACTTCATATTTTATTTATATCGTCATTGGTTACAGGTATGCATAGCGTGGACTTCACACCGTGCCGTCGTCCCGGGCGTGTGTCAGGCCGTGCACACGTGCGCACGATAACGCGGTACCGCTCATGTAGTTAGCGCATTAGGCACCACAGGAGCCGCCGCGGGCAAGGGAGGGGAGGGGGCTCAGGCGGAGGTCGCGTCTCAGCTTGAGCTCGTCACGTTCAACGTCGCACTGGCACAGGGACACACAAAGGGGGAGCTTCTGCGCTGCTCGCTTCCGTCGAGTCTTCCACTGCTACCGCGGGAGCGGCTTGAGGAAGGCGTACGCCTGCGCTGCTTCCTCATCGCCCTCCGCTACCGCTGCGGACGTCCCCGTGACGGCTGTCGGCAGGCCAAGGGCATCGAGCACGCGCTTGTACGCCCTCTCAGCCTCCTGCACATAATGCCCATCGTACACAAGGTTCGGCAGCAGTGTCGGCACCTCGACAAGGTGAAAGTTCTCAGAACTGCGGCAGAGGTCAGCCGCCCGTGCCGCAGCCGAGCACACCGGCGTGGGCTTGACAGCCGATGGCGTAGCATCTTCTCCCGTCCTCCCGTGGTGCAGGAGATGTTCGCGGTCGCTCTGGTTGGCGCGCCGCAGCTTCATGGACTCCTCCCAACCGTACGGATGAGTCCAGCGCGTTTCGCTCGGCAGCTCCACCGGGTGTGGCACCACGCCGCGCTGAGCCACCTCGCGGTTGTCCACCGTGAAGGCAGCCGCCAGAACGACGTCGTCGTAGGGGACGCAGTACGGCTTTTCCGCCTTCGCGGTGGATATGTAGTAGTGCATGACGTACGCACGCAGCTGCTCCTGCGAGATCTGCTTTGCGTCGGCCGTGAAGTGCACTACACACGGATCACACGCGGCATCACCGTCGGGGTCGCTTTCGGTGAAGCGCGCCGGTGCCTGGTCGGACGCAAACGACTGCTGCACGACCCACACCACCGCCCGCGTCTGTGGCTCCCTCGCGAGGGCCGTGATGATCGGCGCAGCGGCCGTGTAGTCGCGCGCGTCATCTACCTCGATTACGCCGGCGCCCTGCATGGTGGCTAGCGAGAAGAGCGAAGCGGTCTTCGTCGCCAGCACGACTCGGCTGAAGCGGACCACCGCTGCAGGAGATGCCGACGCAGTCACAGGCTCGTCAGCCGCGCCCTTGTCGCTCGTCTTCGTCTGCTCCGCCGGGGGTGGGATGAGAGGCGTCCGGCCCTGCTCCTGCTCCTTGAGGAAGTCGTAGTACCAGTCGTTCACCCCGTAGCTCAGATAGTTCGCTGCGGCGAGTTCCGCTGGCGTGACGATGACCTTGGCGGGCACCCACTGCCCGTTGCTCAGTACGGCGTACTGGGTCCCTTTGCCTTCGTCCACGGCGACGCCGCGGAGACTGCGGCGTAGCACAAAGATGCCGCCCCAGACGGCGGAGATGCGGCACATGTTCTGCGCCACCTCGGAGGCTCCGTACGACATGGTGAGGTACGGAGACTTGCCATCGAAGGCACCGGTGGAGAGAAGAAGATCGCGCACCATGTCCACCGACCGAACAAGAGGCGGCTCCTTCGCAGCCCCCTGGCTGCCGGCCACGCTTGCGCTGCTCGTCGCGGGCAGCACATCCATCATGCCCATGAGCGAGACGACGTCGAGGACGGTGCCGGAGAGATCGTACTTTCTCTGCAAGAGCTCCGTCAAGGTGACCTGCGGATTCGCGTGCGCCTCGCGGGTGAAGATGGCCGCTGCCTTGCCCACAGCCGCCTCGGCGGCCACGGACGTGTTCGCGACGGACGGGTCGTCAGCCGGGTTCGCGGCCTTGGCGTGCAGCTGCTCCGCCACGCACGCCTCGACATCTTTCACGAAACGCATCATGCGACGCTTGTCAAAGAGCCCGATGGTGGTGTTGTGGAAGACGCCTGCCCGCGTCAGCGGAACCTCCATCGCAGTCGTCGTCGCCTCCGAGCCAGCACCGGTTGCTGTTGTCGGGTGTTGCAGGAAGAGGAAGCGGTGCACGTGCTGGCACTCCAGCGATCGGCCTATGCCAGAGAAGACGAGGCGGCTCAGCAGCGGACCACGCGCCATGTAGCACATCGGGAGCACGTCGAACAGGTAGCGGCGGCGGCGTGCCTCTGGCACATCGTCGACGATGCGGTTGATGAAGATGTTTGACGCGCCGGACGAAGACATCGAGGATGGCGACGGCTGGCGCAAGTACTGGAGAAGCGCGGTGTGGTCGAAAGTGGCCATGGCGGCAGCATAGTAATCCGCACCATCGCAGTGCAGCACCTTCAGCCCGTTTCGCGACAACGCTGCCGACAGGATCGACTGCACCATCCCCGTCCCCTGCAGCACCACGTCAAAACAAAGGCTTGCGTCCAACCCGCAGCCGGCGGCGTCGTAGCGACGGGTGATCTTGTAGCACTTCACCGGCTGCCGCACTGACTCCGGCCCGCGATCCTCCGGGAACATCATGGGGTAGTCCTGCTCGTCCAGTTGCTCATACTGCAGCCCGCGGCGCACACACTTGTCGAAGAACTCGAAGTCGTGCAGCTGCTTGTACGCGCGGTGGTGGGAGAAGACACAGTAGCCGGCCGCGTGTGTATTCTTGGCCAGGAGCGTGGCGAGCGTGTCGGCGAGGTCATCGTTGCAGACGTGGTTGAAGATAATGTCGGACAGGAGGACGATGTCGTAGCCGGCGCTGCCAGTCGTGTACTGCATCACTTTACCAATGTCTTCCTTCTTGCCCCAGAGAAGGGGCTCCACGCAGCAGCGGGTTCTCATGGCTGCTTCCAGCTGATCAGCCGAGAAGCGGTCGAGGCCGCCACCGTTGGCGAGCTGCTGCCGGGCTTGCTGCTCCATTTCGCCCTTCACGTCAGCATCTATGTCTCCAGGGGCGCAGTTTGTCTCCAAGTTCAGCGCGAGGATGTCGAGTAGATGCGTGTCAGGGTAGTCCGTCATGACGCACAACCGCGCGCCGTTCTTGTACGCTGCCAGTGCCGGAACGCCGAGCCCGGCACCAAGCTCGATGACAGACTTTCCACGCACGTCGATCATACGCTCATCCATGCGCTTTACGAGATACTTGGCCGCGTTCCAGAGCTTGTGCCCCCACAGGCTGTGTCGTTTGTCACGGAAGCGGACCACCAGCGGCGGCGGCGCGAGGCGCGCGAGGCGCTGACGTAGCAGCGCCTCATCTTCCTCCGCCGTCGCCGCAGAGGTTATGCTGTCAAAACGGTCAAGGAGAGGTTTGAAGTAGTCGCACGTCGTCCCTTCCTCGGCGAGTGCCTGGCGGTTGATGAAGAGCGTCTGCAGCGGGTATTCCGGTGCCTCTTCGACACCGCCGAACAAGTCATCAAAGCCTTCTCCGTCCGACATGAGTGGGTGAGGTGAGGGGGTGATCGGTGCGCAGCGGCAGTGAGCGGTTTATGGACTCCTGCGTGACCTGAATGGGGTTGTTTGGTGGTGGTGAACAAGCAGAGGTGAAAGAATGGTGTCTGTGACTGGATGCTGCGAGGCGGGTGTGGCCGAGCGGCGTCGCCGAGGGGGGGGAGGGAGGGAGGAAGGGTGACTGTGGGCTAGGCGCTGCTGACGCCACACACACACATGCACACACAGAGGTTCCTTCGAGGAGCGGTAGATGGTGAGGACGAGGCGGCGGGGAAGGGAGAGGGATGAGTGATGATGAAGCGCACGCAAGGAATGCGAGGGGGTTGAGGGTGCGTCAGGGTGCAGGTGCAGATGGTGGTGCCCTTTCGCAGGGGCGTCCCTGGCGACCGTCCGTGCGAGCAAAAGAAAAGCGCAGGTGAGCCGTCGACCGCGAGGGGAAGGGGGTGTGGGTGCGCGTGCCCACCCTCCCCCCGCGCGTGCCTGTGCTGTGCGATTAACCGACCGTGGCATCTTCAGTGCGCGCGGGCGAGCTTGCTTGGGATGTTGATGCGTTTTCATCTTCCGAGAACGGTGGCAGAGGGCCGAGCCTAGGAGCGGATGATGCACGTGTGCTCCTCCTCCCTTCCCTCCTCGCGTGAGAAACGCGAGGAGGCGACAGCAGCGACGGCGGTGGGGGCGTGGGGCTACAGCGTGGCCGGGAGCACACGCAGCAGTGGCAGTCCACCCAGCTGTGTACAAGCGCGTGCCAGCGGATGGGACTGCACCGTCTCTCTGAAGAGCGAGGGTTTGGTCTCGCTCAGGTAGCGAAGGCGGTCGTCATGGCGGTTAAGCAGCGAGCGTGCATGTTGCAGCAGACGCAGGCGATGCGCGTCCATCTCTGGCTCCTTTCCCACATTCAGAGAGAGCTCGTGCGCATCCGACAGGTCGCCGACCACGACACGCGACTTTCTGGGATAGGTGGGGGCAGCAGCGGCGGTACGCGCAGCCGGGGCAGGCGCTGGCAGCGGCCCGTTGAGCGACACCGACTGTGCAGAGCGACCCCACGGCTGCGGCTGCGGCGGGGAGCAGAGAGGGCAGCGGGTCTCGTGCGCAACGGAAACGCGATCGAGAACGGCCTCGAACACCCGAAGAGCCTCTGCGTGCGCTGCAGTGGGCGAGGTAACAGCAACAGCAGCAGCCACGGAGGAAGCAGACCGCGTCAGGTGGCACTCACGCACCATGGCGTGCTTTGTGTCCACCTCAGAGGCAACGGCGGCTGTGGTGGGGTACCACGCAGCGGCGCCGATCGACTCGGCCCGTGACGTTGCCGAAGAGCAGGAGCACGACAAGCTCAGCCCGTGACCTTGCGCATTCACTTCCTCGCCGTAGTCATAACCATCGTCCACCTCGACAACGCTACAGCCGTCGACCAGAGACATCGAGGGGGATGGGGGATAGCGAACAGACGGGGACAAGGCGCATTGGGGACACCCCGAGAGAAACGCGCTCTCAATGGCCCTTTCGGACAGGGACGCACGCCGCGGCACCGCGGCCACCTCCTCGCGCGTGGCGGTCGCCTCACGTGTCCGTTTGAAGTTGCGGTAAATTGCCATGAAGGACCACCTGCCGGACAGGTGGCCGCCAGCATCCGCAGAGCTTGCATGGCGTTGCTCTTCCAGGGAAGCAGCCGTCGTTGCTGTCGTGCCCGATGCAGCGCCGAGTGCACACGAGGAGGAGGATTCGCGCGTGGCACCGGCCGAAGGGCTCGAAAACGGGAGGAGGTGCCCTGGCAGCAGGGTGTAACGCGCGCGCTCCTGCACGAACGCATCGGACCACAGTGAGGCTGGTAAGAGTAACTCCAGTGACCGGAAGCCGGGGTGCTGATAGCGCGTCACCTCGCTCGACGCGGTAAGGTACTTGAATGGCGCGGGGGGCGGATGGGCAGCCGGCTGTGATGCTGCTGGAGATGCTCTCCGCATCATAGGATGGGCCTCGCGCGCGGGAGAGCCCGGGGATGTATACCTGCGATCAGCGGTGAGGAGGAGGAGGAGGTGTGTGTGTGTGTGGTGCACGCTTTTTTCTCCCCTCCTCTCCTATGCAAAACAAAGTTCTATTTGCAATGCGTGTGTGTGTATCTCCCTAACGCTCGATGAAGCCGCTTGCTCTTGCTGTCACTGTGATCGACCTACTCAGTCAAGGACGACACACACACACACACACGGCAGCTGAGTAGCGTCGCATGGGGGCGGCGGCGGCGGTGACGATGACAATGCCAGCGCGGAAAACGGCGGCCGCGCTGCGTGTTTGGCGCCGTTGACGTCGCCACCGCGTGAGTAAGCAGGGGACAGGGGAGTGGTCTGTGAACGTGTGCGTACGCCTTCGTGGCCAACCAACGAGCAGAAAGCCGTGGCGGCGCCCGGGTGTGGGGAGCGGGGCCGAGGACGTGCGGGCTTACGAGTCGGAGAGTTGCCGCAGGTCAATCATTGAGGGGGGGAGGGAGAAGTGCAGTAAGGAGAGTCGCGGCAGGCAGACAGGTGTGCTCGCTGGGCGTCAGTGGCTGCGCTCCTTTTGCCTTTCTGTTTCGGTGCGTGCATGCGGTAAGGACGGTGGAGCCATCTGCAGCCAAAGACATGTCACACGTACCCACAATGTCCTCTGGCATGCCGGTGAAGAGCTGTGCACCGGTGTGCAAGCCAGAGTGCCTGGAGGGCGTACCGCAGCAGAGCGGAGAGGGGAAGGAGGGTGGGGGTGGGGAAGTGTCACGGACTCTGCACAGCCGAATGCGCGTGCTCTCACCACCGAGGGGTGGGGACTTCCTCCCGCCTCGCATCAGGAGCATCCTCCCCAGCGACGCCTCACGCTCACAGGTATGCGCGTGCACCATCACAGACGAGAGGCGCAGAGCGCGATGAGTCGCCGATCCCCCCCTCCCCCCATACACACACACAGCTTCACGCATAGTTCAAGATGGCCTTGAACTTTTTTTCCCATGCCCTCATCCTCGCCAACGGTGTGCCGACGACGGCCGCATCAACGGCCGAGGAGGCATGATGTTTCGATGGTGCGCGCCAGGGGGTGAAGTGGGCCTGCTCCAGTGCATCGCCGTCGACAGGCACGCCAGCCTTGCCCCTCGCCGCACTGCTCCTGTCGTCGTAGGGTCGCTGCGCCAGCGCGTTCACCTCGGCATCACCACTGCCCTCTAGCGCCGCAAGCACCGACGGCTGTACAACGTCCATGGGAGAACTGGGAAAGGCCGACGGAAGCCGCAGCGCTCCAGACGCCGTCGTGCTGGCGCTACTTGTCGGCTGCGCACCGTGGGTCCGTGCGGTGTCGTCTGTGCGTGCTCCGGGTGGATGCTTTATTGCCTTATCCATATTCGGCGAAGGCGAGTAGCTCAGTGATCGACTGGGGCTGCGATACACCGATGACGGGCCAGCGAACCCGCTGAGCCGGTCGATGGCCGCCAGTCGATCCATCTGTGCGTCAGCCCACGTGACGCGCGGCGCAGGTGAGGAGGTGTCGACTGGCGGCACCCCCAACGCGGACACCGCCGCCGCCGCTGCTGCTGCTTTCGCTTCCGCTCCACCGCTTGGCGCCACCGACAACACGGCCTTGTCGACGCCCTCCCGCAGCTGTCCCGCCCGCTCTGCTGCGGTTGCGTTGCGGGCTTGCTGAAGGAGCTCAAGCCGGCTCTTCAGCAGAGCGCATTCCCGTGCATAGGTGTCGCGCTCGTCTTTCAGCGCGCAGAGCCGCGTCTGCCAGTGCACCTCTCGTTGAGCGCACAACATGGACTGATGTTCCGCTGCGCTGGCACGACGGGTTGCCGCGACAACGTCGCATTCTAGGGTCGCTCGCGTGCGCTCCAGATCTGCACGGTAATCTTGCTGCGCTCGCTCCGCCGCGGCACGCGCTTCAATCTTGAGTTGCAAGACGTTGTCCTGCTGCGCCTGCGCAAGATCCCGAATGTCGCGCATCGCGGCGTCCAAGGACGACTGCACAGTGACACGACGTTGCTGCTCTTGAAAAAGAGAGGTGCGGGCCTGTCGGAGCTGCTCTTCCAGGTCTGTGCTGCGGTGCTCATCTTGTGGTGGCGGCTGCCGCTGCGGATGCCGCGCATAGGCAGCAGAGGAGGTTGATGCGAGTCCGCTACTGGCGAAGACCATGTCGTCCACACAAGTGCGAAGCACTGTGTCGAGGTGCTCGAGCGCACTTTGCAGCACCAGCAGCGAGTGAGCCAGTGACGATGACGTCGGCGCACTGTTCGCTTGCCGTCGACTTGACACGTCCAGGAGGGCCTGAACCACACGCGCTGTCTCCGGTTCTTCGGCATCACCGTCGTTAGCCGTGTGGGCATTGTGGGAGCAGTTTCCGCACAGCACCGCACGACACTCGCGCAGCTCGCTGCTGCGCGACAAGCAGCGAAGCACGGCACGGCAGAGATCGCGGAGGTGCGCCTGGAGGGTTGTGTGCGACTTTTCATTGTACGTGGCACAGGTTTCTGCGGCATTTGCAGCACTGCGGCTACGGTCCGACTGTTCCTGTTCCCGTTGCAGCCCAGCGGGGGACTCTGGCAGTGACGCGTTGTTCCCTGCCCAGTGAGAGAGAAAACGACGCGGGTAGGCCACCTTGTTCGTGTCCGAGCCTCTCGGGATGCCGTCAGTGCCTTCGCTCTCACCGCCGCAGTGGTGGCCGCTACCGCCGGGGGTGGACAAGTTCGGAGTTGTAGAGGCAGAGCCCATCGATGCCCTGCCACTCCTCGACTGTTGTTCCTGTCCCTCCGCCTGCTGCACGGCTCTCTTCCGAGGATTCACCTGTGCTTGAAGGCGGCGCAGCTTGTCCAGCAGCTTTCGCATGAGCGTCTCCGACGAGACTTGCGCGGCGGCAAACTCCGCTTCCCACCGCGCCTGGAGCGCGCGCTCGCGCCGCAGCGCCCGTTTCTCCACCTGTAGCGCCCGCTGCCTCCAATATTGCAGCTGCTCTTCCAGCTCGAGAACGTGGTAGTGTTCCAGCACCGCGGAACCGCCCGTGGTGACTGCCTGGTGGCGTTCTTGGTCATTGCTGCAGTGGCGGGCACCGAGCGCAGGTGCCGCACGCCGATGAATGAGGGGCACTGCAGCACCATTGCTTCCGTGTTCGCTAGACTGAAGTTGTTGTGCGCCCAAGTGGGCAGAGTCGGTGTGCGGGGAGTGGCTGCTGGAGCGTGAGGAGTCGGGGGTGGAGGACTGGCGAGGATGTTGCACGTGCCTCCTACAAGGATGCGCGAGATGACCTGCTGCCTCGCCTTTTCCTTCACAGAAAACCGGCGGCGGTCGAAGGGGCCTGCAGCTTGCGAGTCCGTTCGCGTCATCGGCTGGCGATGCCGCGCTAGCGGAGCTAGAGGTTGCAGAGGCCGTTTTCGACATGCGAGTTGGTGCGTGCGTGTATGGTCTGCTCGCCCGCAAGGAGGAGGGAGAGTGAGGTTTGGGGAGGGTTCCTTGGGACGAGGGAGTGGGGAGAGGGGGTGGGAGGGGCGCACGACAGACGGGGCGAGGCAGACGAGGATGAGAAGCGATGGTCGTCCGCTGTGAGTTATGGAGGGTGAGGCAGAGCGCACACGCACGCACGCACACAGACACACAGGGGGAGGGGGATAGAGAGCGGGCGAGATGAGCGGCTGCGCGCTGCGTGCGTGCATGCAGCCACCCGCATATCGGCGTCCTTCGCTTTTGTTGGAGG
Source organism: Leishmania mexicana MHOM/GT/2001/U1103 (assembly GCF_000234665.1). Taxonomy (NCBI): domain Eukaryota; phylum Euglenozoa; class Kinetoplastea; order Trypanosomatida; family Trypanosomatidae; genus Leishmania; species Leishmania mexicana. The sequence continues at coordinate 342,258 of NC_018319.1, forward strand.
GCGACATGCGCGCAGGGGTAGACATCGGGACAGAGATGTGCCGGCCCAACGTCTGCTTCCCTGCACAGTGGCAAATAAACAGGGGAAACGTGTGCGCAAGGGCTGCGATGTGCGTGGGTTCGTTGTAATGGCCGTGATGGGTAGAGGAGGAGGGATAGGTGATGACGCCTGCAGAGTAGGACCCACACACACACCACACAGATGCACGCGCACGCGCGGGTCATTTTGTGGCGCAGCGGCATGAGATGGTGCGGGCATCCCCCCAGCCGCGCGTGTAGTACATGCACATGGCGGTCATCACGATCCAGACGGCGATTGCGTCATGACTGGTGAAGGGCTCGCCGAGTAGTGCGGCGGCGACGGCTGCGGTAAGCAGCACTTCGAGAGCAGACGCGAACGCCTTGGCGATGACGTTGAGAAACTTCAGGATGAACGCCGCAGAGATCCCCATGACAGTGCCGAATATGATGAGGAGGACTACGAGCGGCGCGCCGCTGCGCTGCTGCGGCGGTGCAGCATTCCCGTTCAGTTCGCCGACGGCCGCAGTGCTGGTCCTCGTCGTTGTCGTTGTCGCGGCAAAGACGCCCGTGATGATGGCCGGGTCGGCGAGGAGGCCAAAGACGGTGTTGAAGAGGATGACGTACAAGTGCGTGAAGAAATTTTGCTGGTGGATGGAGAGATGCCGCTCCTTCTTGAGCGCGTACTCGTTATACACACCTGCCATCGATGACAGGAGCGCCTGAGGCAGAATGAGGAGTACGCGGGGGCCAAGCTGCAGCGTACTGGGGGAGTAATACTTGCTCGCCACACCGATCATCAGAAGCACGAGAGCAACCCACTTGCGCACTGTGAGGGCCTGGTGCGGCAGAAGGCTAAAGAGGATACCTGTGAACAGGATGCGGGTCTGCATGAACACCTGGTACGTGCCGGCGTCGAACAGCTTCAGATTGGAGAAGGTCATATTGTTGTACACCGTGTAAAGGAACGATGGAACAGTGTAGGGGAGGCCGCCGCGCCAGATCTCGCGTCGCTGCGCACTAAAGAGCACCTTAGTCGGCAGGAACTCGGCGTCCTCGCGGTACTTGAGGGCCACAGACACCGCCAACTTGGTCAGCTCGATCGCGAAGACGACGAGGGCGTCGTTATATTGTTGATGGTGGTTCTTCGTGTAGCGGATAGTAAGGACGAATAACATGCTCGCCAACATGTAGATCGCGGCGAGGGCGGCGCTCTGCAGGAAGGGCAACGTGCTGTCTGGAGGGGACAGGGGGCCAGCGCTTGCACCCTCCGTAGGCGAGAACAGCACCTCCCCTTCTCCAGGGATCTTGTGCACGCCACGGATGCTGCTGACCTTGATGACGGCGGTGCTGTTGCAGGTGCCCTCGACGCCCCAGATGGCGCCTCTGGTTTTCTCATCCTCGCTCTTCTTGCTGCAGGCGTAGGTGGACATGATGGCGTTCGTAGGAGGAGAGGAGGGACAGGTTACTTAGGCGAGTCCAGCACACCTCTGCGAGGGGCAGAGTGGGAGAGGGAGTGTGCACAGCCCTCGTGTTGAGACCTCTTCGCTTCCGTGGCGAACTGCTCCTCAGCAGCCACGGAGCCGGCCCTCTCACAAGACGGCGCGAGCGCAGTGAGGTGATAGCACCAAATAGCCTGTAACAGGAACGGAGAAGAGGAGGTGAGGGTGAGGGTGAGGGAGAGGGAGGGTTGGCACGGCAACCGCAACGACAGCAGCGGCCGACGCAAGGGAAGCGTCGTCACGTGCAAAACACAGAACACACGCGCAATCGCCCATTGGCGAGGGCGAAGAAACGTTTGTTTTTCTCGTCCCCACAGACAGCGTACCTGTGTGTGTGTGTAAAGGGGGGGGGGGCGGAGAAGAGACCGCGGAATACACTTCTGAGGTGTCCCTCGCCATTACGGAAGAGCACAGCAGCTCTCAGAAGGATAGAAAGCACCCGGCGGGGGAAGGGGGAGGGGGAGGAACAGCACACACACACCCGCACACACACACGAAACAGAGCGAAGATGCTGCTAGCATGTGTGTGTATGTGTTTGTGGTTTTCTTCGCACGGTTGTGTGCGGGCCGTACAGGAGATGGCCTGCCCCGCATGCCCCCCCCCTCCCCTTTCTCCTCCACACTCGTTACGGTCTCCTCTTGCTATCACCCCGTGAGAGCCCCGCGCCGAGGATCCAGGCTCACTGACGGCACAAATTCTAATGTCCATGCGCCATAGCCGACGGCGCCACTGCTGCTGGTGTCGTCACCGCTGACCACGGCCGTCTGCGTGTGGGCTGCGTCATGCCGAAGCGCGTGTCTGCTTCCCCTTGGAGGGTGCAGCCGCACCTCCTCGTGACGGGGCAGCAGGTGCACAAACAAGAGCTCTGCCGCCATCTCCGCGCCGTACTCGTGGGCCCACAGCGTCATCAGTCCAAGTTCATGCAGAGTCACCTGTGCCGCAGCGGCGTTCTGGGGCGACACGGCGAAGGCTGCACCGCCACTCGTGAGATCCAAGTACCTGTCGACGACGAGGCGCAGTCGCGTGTCAAGCACCCCGCGATCCAGCGAGAAGACCAGGATGTACGGTTCCTCGTTGCTCTCCAGCCAGTTCGTGTCCTTGCCGAAAAGCTGTGCCCGGTCTTGCTGGCGCCACAGGTACTGGAGTACTTCTTCAGGTGTCTGGCGCCACGTTGGCAGCACCTCAACAAAGCGCAGCGGATAGCCGCAGAAGGTTGTGCCCTTTACTGGTGCAGTGGCTGCGCCACTGGCCGGGACGCGAGGTGCCGCGGTAGCGGCGGACCTCCGCCCTGGTCGCGCGTGCGGAAGGACACGCACGCACATCACCTCCATCACATCATTTGTTACGTGATCACACATCCTGGTGACGTCGGCGTCGGCGACAAGCGCCCCACGAAGCGCTGCCACGGCACTCCCCTCGGCGCTGCTGCTGCTGAGGAGACCTTTGAAGGTGTGTGGGTCGTACTGGGCGAGTGCGTTGCGCACTTCGTCTTCGACGCCGCCTCGCACCGCACCACTGCCGTCCTCTTTTCCACACCAGACATCGGCGCACACGGCGTTGGCATGACGGCGCTGTCGTCGACCATGGGCCATGCGGCGCACCATCGGGTTCGCCGCCGTGAGCAGCAAGAAGCGAAAGAAGGAGCGGTAGTACGCGGCATGCGTCACCGACAAGTTCCACCGCACCACTGTGGACAGGCGGGCAACGGAGATGGGGATGGCCGTCAGCCGGCGAAAGAGATGCCCGATAAGACGGCGGTTTATCTCGTACATGGCGCCGGCGGACAGACTGCGAGTTGGCAGATCGCCCATCATCGTGGCGAACAGTCCATCGTCGCTGGCGTCCGTTGCGAAGGATTTGGCGACATCTGTGCCCTTCGCCCCCTCGTTCCATCCAAGGGCTGGGGGCTGTCCAGCTGCCGCCGCCGCGCCCCGCGTCGCCTCCACATTCGCACCGCCACCACTCACGGGTAGACCCGCTTCGCCCGTTGGGGAGCCGCCGCCACCGCCGCGCGCAGCAACGCTGACCACAGACGAAGCCTGCAGCACCACATCCACGAGTGGGTGGCCGGATGTGTGTTGCAGCGCTGCTGCTGCCGAGATGGTCTTGCGCAGCTGCTGGTCTGCTGAGAATCCCGTCGTGGACGCGGCGGACCTGGTGAGCGACTCATCGAGTGACCTGCGTGCACCCGTCAAGGCGCTATGGAGGAGATACTGTGCATGGGCGGTGGTCCACGTCGGGAACCCCGCCGCCCCATTCAGCCACACGAACTCGCAAGCGCTGGTGACTGCCTCTTCACGAGCGGTGGCTAGCGGCACAGATGGCTGCTGCTCATGCTTGCGGCTCGTGGTGCTGCTCACGTACTTTGCGCCACCGGTGCCGTGCGTCTCGCAGAACGCGGCGTAGGCGGCAGCCTTCGCCTGCCCACCCCACTGCAGGGCGTAGCAGAGCTTCGCAACTGCACGATCACGCACGGGGTCGACCGTCGCCAGCAGCATGGACGGCAGTGCCGGGTAGGAGACAGCGCCGGAGTACGGCGAGACGCGGAACTCGGCGTCGGAGAAGATTATCGAGAGGAACATCCACTGCTCCACTTCGTGGCTGGCGGGCAGACGAAGAGTCCCAGAAGCCTCAGTCCCACCACAGCTACCGCCGCTGCACAGGGTTGCCACCAGTGGCACGACACTCGCACGGAAGGCTCGGGACAGCTGCTGCCCTCGCTTCCACAAGACACGCTGCTCCGCCGCCGCCGCACCGCCGTTGCTGCCGCCTTCACTGTTAGCATTGCCCCCCGTTGTACCCGCCGTGCGCTGCTCGGCATCGGGTGCTCCTGCCTCTCCCTCGCTGAACGCCTCCCTGCGCGCCGCATGACGTGCCACTCTGCCTCCGCAGCGCAGCAATCCGTGGTCGTATTCATACACAGCACGGGCGGCCCACGCACACATGCTCGCCGTCTCCTCGTCGACCGCGCTGCGGTAGCGGGTAAAAAGGGCACTCGGCTGCAGCGGCTCCGGGGAGAGCAGCACCAGTTGGGCGAGAAGAGAGCGGATGCGGCGCTGCAACCTTGTCACGGAGACGCTGCAGCCCTTCACGTTTGGCACAGGAGGCGGCGGGGGTGGCGGCGAGGACGCGCTGGCGTCGCTGTCAGACGTGCTGGTGCGTGTCTCGTGCCCACCGCCTGTGAGGCACACGGCTGAGGAGACGAGCTCCGTTATGTCGCCCAGCTTGTGCAGATCCGCCACGTGTATGTCTGCGGTGACCACGCCCTTGGTGGCGGCTCCCGATGGCGCAGCTGCCACGTGCAGTCCGGCAGCCCCCATTGTGGACTCCCTGCTACTTGCTGGGCTCGCACCGTGACGGCGAGAGGTGGCGCGACTTGACGCAGACCTCTTCCTTGCCCCCTTCGTCTTTCTCCTTGCCTTAGCGATGGACGACTTACGCCCGACAGCCGCCGAAAGCTGGAGACCGGTAGGATGCCAAGCCACACGGGAGAGTGCCGATAAACGCATCATCGCGATGATGATGAGGTGCGCGCGCTCTGCTCATTTCCTCTCCACTGGCTCGGCGAGTGTCCTCCGTTGGCTCCGACGACGCGCGAGCGCGTGTGGGTGCGTGCGCACGCGTGTGGTTGATGGGCAGCCGAGGAGGGAAAAGGAGAAGGGCACGTGAAGAGAACAGACAACCGAGGTTTTTCTCGTGAGGAGGAGGGGGGGGGGGCAGCGGCGGCGGAAGCGCTGGGAGGATGCAGCGATCGCCACCGAGGTAGTGGTGAAGCTATGCAACGCATGTGAGCAAGTGCACCCGCAGGTGCCCTTGCGCGCTCTCACTTACTTCTCCGTCCTTATCTATAAGTTGTTGTGCCTCTTCTCGTGTGGCTACGGCTGGCGCTGCTCAAGGCAGCTCCGCGAGAGGAGCGAAGGTCCAAGGACATAAGGTGGGGAGATGATGATAGGAGATGGCGACATGTACGCCGGCCTACGCGCAGGCAAGCTCACGGCATACGGCACGCCTGCAGTCCGCGTGGCACTCGACCGTGCGTCTCCGCACTTCGACAGCTCCCCCACATACGCACTCCCCCACGAATAATTATGCACACCCACACCCACACGGACACACATACCCAAGCAGAAGAAAGAGTGCACAGAGAGACGATGACGGGAGGGTGGGGGAGTGGATTACCGGTGCTTGCGCACTATGGCAAGCCGATCCATCTCCCTTACCACCTGGACCTGCATCCGCACCCACACCGCATCCGCTTCCGCGTCGAGACCCTCGTCGTCTTCGTTGCAAGCGGCCCCTTCTCCGGGTAGCGGCGGTGACGGCGATGATGCGCTCGGCATCGTCGGGCCTCGACACGCCTCTTCCACAGTTGTGTTGGCTTTGCCTTTCTTATGTACCTTGTGGCGTGGTGGCGGGGGGCGGGGTTGAGGTGCACCGGGTTTACTCGCACCCTTCGTTGCCAGCGCTTTCGCTGATGAGGAGGCTGCCGAAGCCACAACACTAACAACAGAAGGGGCGGCAGCTGGAGAAGCACAAACGGCTTTCATGGATGCTTCCGACCACGATTGCAGCGCCTCCACGAGGAGGTGGGCAGCTGCTTGCTGCTGCTGCTGCTGCCGCTGCTGTGGGCCACTACTGCAGCCCACCATCGTTACTTCTTCTATTTCTTCTGCATCGTCATCCGTCTCGTCGTCATCGCGGCCCGATTCGACGGTGCTGCTGCCGCTGCTCATCTCTGATGACGCCGACTGCGACCCGCTGGCTTCATGCAAGCCGGCATCGCCGCTCATGCGTGTCGACTCCGCGGACGCCAACGTCTTGAGCTGGTCTCGCAGTTGCAACAACCGCTCGGCCGGGCTGCCGTGAAAGAGGTCTGCGCCAGATGACGGGGCCACGACTCCGCCACCACGGCCTGGGCCGTCACTGCCTTGTGCGGTCGATGACAGCGCGCTAAGAAGGACGTCGCGCATGATTTCCGCCGTGCGCAGCGCTGCGGCGGTGTTGCGACGCTGCAGGTGCAGCAGCAGCTGCGTGCTAAGCCGAACATATGCTTCCTCGAGCGACTCTTGCTGTGCGACAGCCGCCTGCTCCGCTGCCGTCGCGGAAGGCGAGGTGACGGAGGCCATTGGAGGTGTGCCTGGCAATGTCTTAGTGTATATGTCTGTGCAGCGTCATGCTACGTGTGCGGTGGTGCTGGTGCACGAAGAGAACGGGAAGGGGCGAGGGCCAGAGAACGGAGTGTGGGGGCAGTGGAGAGAAGAGAGCGAGGCCCATGGAGGAGACGGGAGGGGGAGGGGAGGGGGGACTTCCTGTGCGATCGACCGTGAGAGGCGATCTCGACGCGCACACCGGAACAAGGTCTGTGGCTACCCCAGCGTCGTCAGTGCAATCAGCAGCTTGCGTGACAGTGTTGATGTATGCTTGATGCGCTGATGTGTGTCGGTGCGTGGTAGACCCTACTTGCGCTTCTCGTGCGTTGCACCACATGGGTAAAGAAAGATGCGAGAAGTGATGTACCCGCCTTGCACTGACGCGCGCTGTGCATGCCCGGCGCCGTCTGCCACGCGCCTCGCTGACCGTGTCTTAGGGTGTTGTCGGCGAGACGGTCAGCGTGACATCCTCCACGACCTGCGGCGCATTACTCAGTGAGGCGTCGAGCGCGCGTGCACCAAGAGCGGCCGGTATCATGAGAAGCGTTGCCACGAACTGAAGCATCGCTGTCGCGACGAAGGTGCAGCGGTAGCCGTGCCGCTTCGCAATGTAGCCGCCAATCATGGCGCTGCCGGACCAGGAAAAGAGGGAGACGCTCTCGAGCGCCGACCACTTCGCGCGGCTGTCCTTGGCCACGCAGTCCATGATGACACTGCGGGTGATGCCAAAGACGGAGTTCATGAGCGCATTGCGGCAAAGAAAGAGTGCGATGATGCCCGGCAATGTCGCGGCCGTGGTGAGCATGAAGAGCGCCGCTGTGCCCACAAGCCGCACACCCATCGCTGCTGGGACGCGGCCGAGCCCACAGGTGTGGATGAGCCACGGCAGGCACATGGAGGTGACGGCGGTCAGCAAGGTGGAGGCGATGTAGATGCCGTTGAGAGCGGCGGGGCTTATCTCGCGGTCAGAGACGAAGAACAGAGAGAAGTACGGCACCGACATCCCGGAGCCGATGGCGAGGAGGAGATCGACCGCGCACATCCAGTACGGCACCGCCGTCAAGCCATGCCAGCGGCTGTGGGTGAGGCTGCCGATGATACGGGGCACCCACGGCACGCCTTCGCCGTCGTCCCGTAACACGCTGCTCGAGTTTTGCTGTTGCTGCTGCCGCTGCTGAGAAGAGCCTCCATCGTTTACAGGTGCGCTGAGAAGACCTTCCCTGAGCGCGGCATGTCTGGTCGTTGCTGTTTTCTCCCGCACGTCTTCGGCGTCGCCATCGCAACCTTCTGTTCCAAAGGTCTTGTCGGAGGTGCTCAACGGAAGCGCATCCGTGAACCGGAGGCGAGCTCCATCCGTGAGGACATGGGAGAAGGTGACGTCAACCGATCCAGCCACCAACGCGGGGTCGGCACCTGGCGGCTGCTGCGTCGTTGACTGCAGGGCCGAGTGAACAGGCGGCTCGACAGCTTCGTTTTCCGTAGCGGTCACCACTGCCCGGCCTGGTTCTGCGGCGGATGCCGCGTCGGCTGTCACAGTGTTGGGCTGCGTGGTACTACGCGATGTGCCCTTGTTCCCTTCCTCCACAGCGTAGCGGTCCTGCATCCAGAACAGCGGCGCGAGGGCGATCGGGTGCACCACCACGCCGAGCGTCATCACCACGCGAACGCGCCGCGGGTCCCATAAGTTTCCCCACTCAGCAAAGAGCAGCGTCGCCGCGCCGTAGCCGACAACGTAGCAGACCGTCTGGATGACCCACTTGACATTGTAGGTAAGCGTGCGCTGCCCTTGAGGGACGCTGTCGGCGAAGAGCGCCTCCACGCTGGTCGAGGTGATACCCGTGTAGAGGCCCCACAGCGCCTGCGCGCAGAAGATGAGCCACACGCGGGAGGTCCAGAAAGCGAAAACGAAGACGGCGAGTGCCGCCATGGCACAGCCGGCACCTGCCCGAATGGAGCGCTGCCGCGGCTGGCGGTCGGCAACGCACCCGGCCACCAGCGCTCCCAGCAGCTGCGCGGCGCTGCATACAGAGGCGGAAAAGCTCACAACAAGTATGCTCGATGACGTCTTGAGCAGGAAGACGGGAAGGAGTTGCATCGCCCACATGCTGTAGAAGGCGCCGTCGAGGAAGTTAAAACACATTGTTAAAAGGACGTTCGGGCTGCGCGACGAGAGCCGCCTCGGAGATAGAGGAGACGTAGAGGACGCAGCGGCGGCGGTGGCGGTGACTGGGTGTTGCATCAGCAGCGAGCGCGTCGTGGAGGCGGACAACGTACTCGGCCGCGATGCCGCGCCACCTTCCACCTCCTCAAAATTCACCTGTCTTCGAACTGCCCGACAAGGAACGTTGCGAAGAAGAGGGGAGAGAGAATGGGGACAGGATGTCGGTGACGAGTGGAATCCTTTCTCTGGATGCATGCCCGCCCGAGCGTGACGACTCATGGGCGTCTGTGTGCCCCGCTGGCCCTCTGCGTGGCTGAGGGGGTGGGTGACATAAACACCCACTTCCGCACTCCCGCGCAGGGCTTTGAAGCACCTCCGACTCAGGGAGACTGCGATGAGATGCGGTCAGACAACGGCTTCAAACACCACGCGCGTACGCCCAGGGCGAGGAGCCGGCTTTCTTTTTTTTTTGGGAGGGGGGTGGAGGGGGCGCTGGGAAGGTAAACACGTTATACCGACGTTGGAGGAGAGATGGGAGAGGGAGAGAGGGAGGGGTGCCGGCCTCCAAGCCGTGCCACCATGCCCAGAGCAGCAGCGCGAGTACCACACCGCGAAGACTCGGCGTTGTTGTGGGTCCCTCGTCCCTCGTCCCTCCCGCTCCCGGGCTCCGCTCGCCGCCGTGCGTGTGCTGTCAAGCGCGAAATTGCGAGAATGCCATAAAAGAGAGGGAGGAGGTCGACGAGGTGCGACGCGGTGGCCTCACGACACCCTCGACGTGGAGGCGCCAGCGTTCCACCGTGTCAAGCGCGCAACCAGAACAAATGGACTCCGAGCAGAGGGGGCCTGATGGTGGTAGAGGAGATGCAGAGGCGCGCTCGCGTGTCGCGGCTGTCGAGCAACGCGAGGCGTGGTTGGGGTGGGGACGCTGGTGTCCGTTGGGGGACGGAGAGATGGCTTGCGTTCGTCCGCAGGCGTTTGGTGGTGTCGGTGCAAGTCTCCGTTGGCACACGCCTGCGCAGCCACACAGTGCCCACAAGGCGTTTTTCACTCCCTTCCCCTCCCCTCCAGGATTGGGTGCGCGCCCCAGTTCTGCGCGCGTGCCCTTCCGTTGTGCCAGGCTCGGTGCCTTTCTCCGTCCGTTGGCTCAGGGGCGGGGAAGACGAGGGAACAACGTCACTCGCTCTCGACCAACCAGTATTGGCCAAAGCCGTGCCGCACACACTTCTCCGTCATCAAGTCGGCCATCTCTTGCGTCGCTGCGGCCACGATGGCCGTGCCATGTGCCATGTCGAGGGGCCTGCCAAGCATATTGCACACAACACCGCCGGCCTCGGTGACGAGCAGCGATCCGGCACAGACGTCCCACGCCTTACCGGCCGGCTCAAGGTACGCGTCCACGCGCCCCGCCGCCACCTGCGCGAGGGTCGCTGCGCAGCTACCATAGCACCGCAGCGCCGTCACCGGCAGGCGCAGCAGCTCCTCGCGCATGGCCATGCTGCAGTCAACCGCGGCGTCGCACTTGCGCCGACAGATGGCCGCGTTGTCAGGGCTGGCCGCCTCGGCCGCCGCCAGCATCACACCGCAAGGGTGGTTGAACACCACAACCGACGTGGTCGGCACTACCTTTGCGTTCACGCGTACCTGGCGCCCGTTGACGAAGGCGCCAAAGCCCTTGATGGCTGTGAAGAGCTCGCCGTTGCACTCCGGCACGACGCTCGGCGTGGTGTGCGTGATGATGGGCACGCTGTGTGGCGATGCAGAAGCCGCCGCCATAGCAGTAGCAGTCCTCAACGAAGGGAACGGCGGCGTTGGAGGGGTTGGGGGCAGCGCAGTTGTCGGCGGGGCGGCAGTCCCGTGCTCATCCAGCATCTTGGTCTTGCTGACGTCCATGGGGGTGAGAGGGGTGGCCCCGACGGAGCTGCACATGGCTGCAGAAATGGAAGGGGCAGTGACTGATAAAGTCGGAGACATCACCAGCTGCTGCTGGTGCTGGCGCTGATGCTGCTGCTGCTGCTGCGCGACGTTGAGCACCGTCGCAGCCGCTACGGTGAGTCGAACGCCAGAGCTAATGAAGGGTGTGAACACCACGGCCAGCACCGGCTGCTTGCGGTAGGTGAGTCCAATGCTGATGCAGCAGTCTGGCAACCCGTGCGAAAATGACGTGGCGCCGTTGACGGGGTCCACGACCCACGTGTAGTCGTCGGAGAGGAGGGTGTTGGGGTTGAGCTCCTCCGTCAAGAAGGCGAAGCGAAGGTGGGGCTTCTCGCGCTGTACCTCCTCCGAGTACTGGCGAAGGATACGAGTGATGGTTTCTCTACATTGGCTGCTGTACTGCGTCACCAGGTTCGTCGCAGAAGTCTTGTCTTCGCACTCCACCGAGGCCGCACCGCCGGCTGCAAGCGCGCTGGCTGTGTTGAAGGTGGCTGCAGCTGCCACCGCTATGCGGCGCTTTTCAACACTTTGCCAGATGATGCGGCTGCCCTTGTCGGCTGCCTCGATGGCGACGCCGAGGGCCTCGATGAGGCTCACCTCCCCCGTATCCACCGATGACGATGCTGGCGCCGGGGTCGACAGGACGCTGATGCTCATTTTCTATGTCTTCGTGTATGCGTGCGGGGTTGGTTGGTTGGTTGGTAAGTAGGAGGCGTGCCCGGGTGGACGAGCGCGGGCTGTGTGCGCAGACACGCACACACGCAGGCACACTAACAGGAGGGAGGGATGAGGAGAAAGGTAGAGTTTGGTGTGTGTGTGTGTGTGTGATGGTCGAGCTTGATGGGGTCGCCTGCTGCAGCGTGCGTATGTGCGAGTGTATGGACTCAAGTAGGGGGGAGGGAGGGGAGGGAGCAGATTGAAGATGACGGGATGGGGAGGGGGAAGGGGAAAGAGTTACGACCAATAATCGAGCCGACGCCACCGCACACACACACACACACAGACGCATGCGGGCAGAGCTGCACACACATGCCCACAGAGACAGTGAGGCTCGATGCGTTGCACCTACCTGCCTCTTTGCATGTCTTGCTCCCCATCCTCGCTTGCCCGCTCTCATTGTCCTCACAGCCGCCGCCGTACACTCACACATCCGCTTACGGGCACTGAAGCAGCCGTCGACACCCGTGTTACAGCGGTGCGCCGACTCCGTCGTCTGAGCGCGGCCCCTGCACCACTCTCTACTCGCCCACCCGCCTCTTCGCAGGTCGCCATCCCTGGTGCATCCCCCCTCGGGGTGGCACTCAGGCTCCCCCACCAGTGGGCAGTGTGAGGGCCGGGGGTGGGTTGAGTTCGAGTCACGCTGGCACTCTCCGCCCATCACATGGACGGCACAGACGTGTGCACGGTTGCAGGTCGCTCCGACGCAGCACCGCCCAGGACCTCACCGCCGACATCAGTAGCGATGAGGCGCTCTGAGGTCCCTACCTAGCAAGCGCCTCACCCTGCTACTCCATCAGAGGCGGCGCGGCATTGGCAGGGGATGGGGTATGGTGGTGTGGGCGGCCTGGCTGCTCCCCACAGACAGCGTACCTGTGTGTGTGTGTGTAAAGGGGGGGGGGGGCGGAGAAGAGACCGCGGAATACACTTCTGAGGTGTCCCTCGCCATTACGGAAGAGCACAGCAGCTCTCAGAAGGATAGAAAGCACCCGGCGGGGGAAGGGGGAGGGGGAGGAACAGCACACACACACCCGCACACACACACACACACACACACACGTCGCCGCCATCACGCGCGAAGTCGATAGTGGGGCAAAAGGAGGAGGAGATAGGTACTTACTCCACCGACGAAGGGAGGGAGGGAGACTGGTCCTCGGTCAGAGAAGACGCAAAGAGAAAAAAGCTAGTGCGTGCGTGCGCTGTGGCGGTGGTGGCTGCCTCCTGCTGCTGCTGCTGCTGCTGCTCAATGAGGAAAAAGAGGTCAACGTAGACGATGCGGTATAGACTTACAAAGGAAAAGGGAACGGATAACGGCAGAGACGAGGCGAGGACGACAAGGCGCCGGCCAACAAGAGTAACCCCAAGAACGACAGACACACTTCACGGATAAGTCGCGTCCCCTGGGCAGCGGGTTTGATGAGTCATGCACGAATCAAAGGAACAAGGAGGAATAGGGGAAAGGAGAGAGAGAGTGCCATGCGTAAGGCAACCCCCCCTCACCCCACCCCACCCCCTCACCCCACCCCTCTCCACCACACAAGGACCTGCTTCGTGTACACGAAGCAGACGGTGAGTGGTGATGGAGAGCCAGAGCGAGCGACGGCAGCATGCGCAGTGGACAAAAGGAGGCAGAGGGTCCAAGACCACCGAAAATACAAAAAGGACAATCGTCGGACGATGCAGCGAAGAGAATGGATGGGTTGGGTGCGGTGCGGTGGTGGTAAAGTCCTGCATCGTGAAGGTCTACGTATGTTCGCGTGTGTGTGTGTGTGTGCTTGCCTACAGGAGGGGGCGGGGGAAGGCGGGAGCACTACACGGACATACACACACACACATACTCGCCAAAAGACGGCGAGGGTTACAAGGAAGGGGGAGGGAGTGAATGGCAGCACATGACGCACTCGAACATTCTTGATGACGCAGAAAGCAACAACAGCAGAGGAGAGGGAAAACAACGGATACGTGCGGGGACGCATGAAAGACCATCCGCCTCGTCGTGCAGCCACGCACACACACCACACATACACACCACACACACACACACACGTACACAGTGAGTGCATCGCACCGCAGCGAATGAGAACACCAAGCAAGCAAGTGCGCCGAATAATTGGAACACCGCGTCGATTATCGACGCACGTATACACTTATACTCTACATATATATATATATATATGCATACCAGGCGTGTGTGCGTGTGTGTGCTTAAAGGCAGGGCGGCACGCAAACACACACACACACGCGCGCGTACGGGCGCGCCTAAGAAAGGGCGAGGAAGCGAGAGAGAGCACGGGTGCGTGGGGCTCACTTGTGAATCCGCATAAAAGAAAAGGCGTACCCGATGAGCACCCCTCAGCAAACCGGTGCAGGTCGGGGTGGGTGGGGGAGGTGGTGACCGCCACACCCGCAACGAGGTTGAGCCCACGTCTTCACAACCCTACGCCTCCCTCCCTCGTGTTCTTCTTCACCAAATCGACTCGGTCCGTGTGACGGTGCATTTTGCCCCCCCCCCCCCCCACCCCCTCGTGCCCCCCGTGCCGCCCCCAAACACACACCCTGCGTGCCCTCGTTTCCACACCTTCTTAGGAGGGGGTGTGCAGGCGGTGTGGGTGGGGGACTGAAGGGGAGGGAGAGTGGGTCGAGGGGGTATTACGGTGATGACGATGATGCTGCGTCCGATTTCTTTCAGGGGCTCCATCGCACGCACATGCATGTCCTTGTTGCGGATCCTCAAGTGCATGTGAGCGCTATCGGCCTCGTGTCGGACCGTCGCCTCCCCCTCACGCATCCATCGCGGAGAATGAGCTGCTACGGTGGCAGCGGCGCTGGGGCCGACGCAGCCTTGACGCAACACACGCCTGCGCGACGCTCTGTTACCACCGGTACTTGCGCCGCCTCATATCCTCCACGTCGACGGGGCTTTCCACGTATGTCACCGGCGTGTCAAGCGACGGCAGCGTCGCACGCTCGCGCTCGCCGTCCCAGATCGGCTGATTGTTCTCTCGGTTGTTGACCGGCGACGATGCTCCGGTGTCGTACGCGTTCGACGGCGTCTCGATCGACCCCACCAGCGTCGACTCAATGTCGGACAGCTCGTCGTTGCTGCGGGCTGACGCGATGGCGCGCGGGGAGGCGACGCGTTTGCGGAGGTTCTTCACGAACTGAAGCTTACCGCGGCGCTGCCGGCCCTGGTAGTAGAGCGATGTGGCGCCGATGAGACGCAGGCCGATCTGGTACACGATAAGGGCGACGAATGACTGCCAGTAGCGCCAGCCCTGGAAGCCCATGAACTCGATTACGGCCTGCCCGTCCGGGAACGTGCACAAGGGCGTGACGGGGTTGCAGATGACCGTCAGGCGCTCGAACTCGTTCGTGACGACGCCGAGGTAGGCGTGACGGGGGAAGGAGATGTAGTTCAACCACACCCAGTACGGGTACAGGCGATCTGTGTTCGCGAACAGTCCGACGACAACGAGCAGCGGCAGCAGGATGAGCGGAACCATGGCAAAGGCCGCCTGGGACTGCTTGAAGAAGGTGGCGAACATGAGGCCGAAGGAGTAGCCCAAGTTGGCGAGCAGCACGAGGATGAACCAGTGCACGAAGAAGGCACCGGCGCTTCGGTGAAGGTGGATCATGAAATACGTGATGATGTCGAACACCGTCGGGAAGAGTATCTGCCACGGCAGCTCCGCCATGTTCTTGGCGAGGAAGTAGGTGTACGCGTTGTAGGCGTCGTTCGCCTGCTCCTGCAGGAAGACGGCTCGCTCCGGTGGGAAGGCGGCAATACCGTTCATGGCAGCACCGAAAAGGTTGTTCATGAGCGTGATGTAGAGCGCGCCGAGGCGGTCCTGCACGCCCTGCTGGCTCAGCTGCAGGTTAAAGAAGAACAGGCCAAGGAGGATGGCGAAGAAGAGCGTCTGCACGGAGCGGCCGTAGAAGTTGCCGGGATCGCGCAGGTACATGCGCCACGAGCGCTTGAAGAGCTCGGAGAACTGCAGGCAGAAGTTCGCGCCCTTCAGCTCGAGTTGCTCCTCCAGGTAGTCGTCCGTCAGCGTTATGGCGCCGGTCACCGGGGTCAGGCACGGGTTGTCAGTCGCCGCATCCGACATGACGTAGTCCTCCCAGGCAAGCCACAGCTGAGACAGGATTTCCTCGGGCAACTGCAGCAGGTTCATGAAGTACTCCGTCGGGTTCGTGCGCGGCGGCACGTCGTAGCCGAGGGAGGCAAAGTACTCGATAGAGTCCGCCGTAGGGCCGTGGTAGATGACGTGGCCCTTCGCCAGCAGCAGCAGATCGTCGAAGAGGTCGAACAGCTCCGACGATGGCGAGTGCACGGTGGCAATGACGGTGCGCATGTCGTTCTTGGCTAGATCCTGAAGGAGATGACCGACGCGCACGGCGTTCACAGAATCCAGGCCTGTCGTCGGCTCATCCAGCAGCATCACAAAAGGGTTCGTGACGAGCTCAGTACCGATGTTCGCACGCTTGCGCTCGCCACCGGAGACACCCTTCAGAATGCCGGGGATACCAAGAATCGTGTCCTGGCACTTGGTCAGGGAGAGACGCTTGATGACGTCTGCGACGCGCCGGCGGGCCGCTTCACTGTCAAGACCGAGCCGCAGGCGCGCGGAGAAGTAGATGGCCTCGCGCGGTGTGTCCTTTCCCATGACAATATCGTCCTGGCACACGTACGACACCAAGCGCTTGTAGCGCTGCTGATAAATGTTGTTGTTCATGAAGCAGCACCCTTCCTGCCGTGCCGTGGCGTTGTACAGCTTGCCGGTGATCGTGCCCATCAGCGTCGTCTTACCCGCGCCAGAAGGCCCCATGATCGCCAGCACGCGCCCACCCTTGGCGCACCCGCTGAGGTTGAAAAGCAAAGTCTTGTAGATGACGTTGCCATCCTTGTCCTCGACCGGGACCTGATAGGTTAGGTTCTCCCATGTAAAGTTCACGGCGCGGTTGAGCGCGGGTATCTTCGCGTCCTCCCCTTTCGATTTCGTCCGCGGTGGCGCCACCGATGACGCCGCTGGGGGCGGGATGCTTGTGAGCTCCGTCGGTGTCCCGACAGACGGCTCGTGGGCCTGATCGACTTCCGTCTCCATCGTGCGCGTGTGTGCGTCACAGGCAGAGACTTACAGAGGGAGGGAGAAGAGGGGGAGAGGGGGGAGGTGGTGAAGCAACCGAAGATGACGCAAACACGCGCAGAGCGTTTTTTTTGTTTTACCGGAAGTGGTGAAGAATGAGAAGGCGGGAAGGAGTGTGGCGAACGTTGACGGACAGATACACCAACAACGATGAGCTCCGGAGAATGGTGCAGGAGGGTGTGGGTGTGGGTGGGGGGGGGTGGGGGGATAAGTAACGTGACCGGCAGGAGGGCCGAATGGAGAGGCTATAAGAGAAGGGAGGAAAGCACAAGGAGTCGCAGCAGCCACGGTACTCGCGATGCTGGTGATGACCCCTCCTTGCCCCTCTAGTGCGTATACTAAAGTGCAGGGCTGGGTGGGGGACGATGAGGAAGTGTGCCACTTGCGCCTCTGTGGGCGGGTGCCGGAAATCGGGAGAGCGCGAAGGTGTGCACAGGGACGACGACGACGACGACGACGGTGATTGCGGTGGCTTCCCGATGACGCAGACACTGGCAAGAGAAACCCAAACCTTCCTCCGAAAAAAAAAAGAAGAAACGACGAGACACTGTCTGGGGATGACTGGGATAGACACAGACGTCCGAAAGTAGGGGGAGGGAGTCGAGAAGCGCTAGGTGGCGTGTGCGGGTGCACCCCGTGTGTGTGCGTGTGTGTGTCAAGGACAGTAGAGGTTGGCGCACACCACACCACACACACACACAGACAAACAGACAGACAGACAGAGGAGGCGTACCTATGCAGATATGTAGTCTTACGTTCCCTTGCGTGCGACTCGAGTTGCGTGCGGGGAGGAGAGATGCGGGCAGTGGTGACGTGTGGAGTTCTCGTGGCTCACTAGCGAGGTGGGCATGTGCATGGACGTGTGGGGCGCCGGTGGAGAGGAGAATGCTGGGAGAGGGAGGGAGAGAGGGGGGCGGGGGAGCGAGGGAGACGTATACAGAGTTTTGTGCGGCGCGATGGGCAAGTGAAGCACCCGCTACACACAGGGAGGGGGACTACTCACGAGGAGAAAGGGGGCTTGCACGTACACTGAGCGAGGGCTTCGCATAACACGTGAAGTGTGTCTGTGCAGATTCGGTGCTGTTGCCGCCTCAGTGCTTGTATCACGTCTTCGATGAATGCAGAGATTAGAAAAGCTCATAAGGGCAGAGCCCTCCCATCCCCCGCCGCGCCGTGAAGGTGGTGGAGAGACTCATCGTGCGCACAGGCGCACACGGGCGAGGACGTCCTTCGCGTGTCTGTGTAATACCCCATCGTATCACCGTCACACTTGTCATGTCCGCCCGGGATTCGACTCCACCGTCTCCTTCGACGACTGCGGCGCCGCGGCCGCTGCTGCGCTCGCGGGCTTCAGCACCGGCGGCCGCACACGGCGGAAGGCGAGGCAGCGAAACTGCCTGCCCACGGCGGCGCAGTCGTTCGGCGCGATCAGGTACGCCGAGATATCGTCAACGTAGCGCCGCTCGTACCCTTGTGATTCGTGCGGCGCGTCCATCGGCATCTGGATTCGCTCCGAGGCGTGCACCTTGTGCAGGTTGTCGTTGTACGCCCAGTACGTGGTCGGCCCAGGAGTAACGCCAAAGCTCAGGAACGGGTAGGCGAAACTGCCCATGGCCGGGGAGTCGATGGGCCCCATCGCCACCACCTCTCGCACGCTGTAGTAGCCGCGGATGTCAGACATGTAATCCCGGTCCACATGCGGCTCCACCAGCACAATCGCCGGCTTGTACTTGCGAAGTGCGTCACCGACGGAGAGCGTTTCGCAGGGGAAGATGGCCGTGAAGCTTCTGTGAAACCCGAAGTCGATCTCGAGCGACTCCTGCTGCTGCAGCAAGTGCGTGCGCCGGCGTCTGCGCTGCGCGTCCTGCCGTGGCAGCTGCACCGCGCGCACCGTCTTGGGCAGCAGGCCACTTTCATTGAGCATCCAAGCCAGACGGCCGTTGCCGAAGAAGACCAGCACCGGCGACTCCGACGCAAACGTCGGCAGCGCGGCGCAGCACGGCGAGGCCTCCGCTGCCGCGTGCAGGAAGGACGCCTCTGCTTCACTAATTTCTTCGAGCCGCCGTCGAACGTACAGGGCCACGACTTGCACCAGCTCTCTCGTGTACAGTATCCCATCTCCGCAGTACAGGCTCAGCGCACGCAGCGCTGTCATCGAGTCAAAGTCTGTGTGGAGGACATTACGAATTTGAGGGAAAGTCGCAAACCGCACGCGCTGCTGAGGTGACCGAACGCCTTGCACGGGCAGCATGGCGTACTCTTGCGTCGCCGCGTACGGCTGGAACTGGTAGTACACCGGCCTCTCCTCCTTGCTCGCTGAACTCGTGCTCGGTGCTGCAGCGGCGGCGGTTGCGGCGGCGGACGCCTGTAACGGAGGTGACACTAGCGCACGCGATGAAGGGGTGTCGATGATGGCGACAGGCGGTGGTGGTAGATATGGCTCTAGCTGGAACACCTCCCGCGCGTCGGCGTCGTGCACGAGACGATCGCGGGCCGTTAGCCGCGTGAAGCAACGCCGCCGGTGAGCGCCGAGTTTGCGCACAAAATCCTCGAGCGAGCAACGGTTCCAGAGTGTGTAGTCGGATGCGAAGTCGCGCTGCAGCTCATGCTGCCGGTCTTCCTTTATGTCCATGTAGCACTCCAGCACCTCGTGAAATGGAACGCCGTCGGGGTGGAGGAGGTGGGCGACGCCACTTGCCGGGAGATAGCCGGTGGGCCACTGCAGCCGCTGCTCCCGCGGGAAGAGCTTCTGGGCCGTCTGGCGGTCAATGCGAGAGACCTGTCGGTGCATGCGCGAGGCTGCACTCGCGAGCGAAGATGACGGTGCCGGCATCGAGCAGCACGAGCGACAGCGAAGGGAAGGGGTGAGGGTGAGGGGCGCTGAGGGGGCGGAGGCGCGCGTGTGTGTGTATGCGTCTGTGACAGCGTCCACAAATCAGAAGAAGAACAAGGCGCAGAGAACGACGGAGGAGAGGGGAGGGGGGAGAGGTTCAACGCACCGGGAGTGTTTCAGGGGGGACGCAGTGAGAGGGCGGGCGGGCAGGCAAGCGAAGAGTCGTGCAGCAGCTATGGCGAACGCCGACGAGGCTGGCTGAGCTCGACACTGTCTTGCCGCACAGATGCCCGCTGTACGCTCAATCCCATCCTCCAAAGAAAAAAAGGCATGCGTGTGTGCATCCCTGCCAATGTTGCCCCGTCCCGACGCGGGACGCCAGGCACGGCCTTTCCCACGTTCGATGAAGAGATGGGGATTGGGGGTGGTGGCGGCGACGACGGCGAGGGACAGACAGCGAGCAGGAGCACCACCTCTACTGAGGTCGTTCTTCGCGTTGAGCGCAATATGTAGCAATGGCGCGCGACACATAAGCCAAACAGCGTTCATTGATGACCACTGCGTGCGTGCGTGCGTGTGCAGCACGTGAGACCGTGCCCGCGTCCACACACACACACAAACAAGCAAAGAAAAGGATCTAGAAGAGGATGTATGCACAGGCAACAGCGAAAGGCGGTTGACAGGGCAGCACATTCCCTGAGTGTGACCGGCCTTCAACCCGTCTCTGGTGGTGCAGCGCTCGACTTCGGCGCTGTCGGTAGGCGAAACAGCCGCAGCTGATCGGGAAAGATACCCGCAGCTCGCGTTGCACATGATACTGATGTCGATGCTGCTGCTGCTGCAGACGGCGCCATCGAGGCTCTCGTGCTCGCTCCGTGCCCCCCGTTCACCGGGACACGGAGTTGCTGCTGCACTCGCCTCGCCACTAGGCCTAGAGTGACCTGCTTGTTGCACCACTGCATCAACCCGGCGGTCTTCGCAGTGGCCGTCGGGTACGCGATCCGGTCCACCGTGTGGGAAAAGACGGTGAGGGCCACACGGACAAAGGACTCGACGAAGCAGGCGTAGGGCAGCCCGCCATGCGCGCACAACAACTCGACTGTGCGTCTGTCGGGTAGGGCATCAGAGGGCGTGTAAGACGGTAGTGGTGACTGCCCTTGCTCCTGAAGTAGCGCGCCCGTTGCTTTCCCTGGCGACGACGTCACGCCCCGAAGCAAGGGCGTGGTGAGCGCATCGAAAAACGCCTGCTGCATCGCCCCCGTGCGCATCAGCGAAGGGAACACGTCGAGTGTGCGCCAGAGATCAACAAACAGCTTAAAGGGTATCACATGCAGCACGCTACTCGTGCGCTCGTAGGCCTCCTTGTTATCTACAGCGCTCATGGTGTAGAGCTGCTGCACCTTCCATGATACGTCTTGCTGCCGTGCCGAGACGCCAGACAGTGCGGTGGAGCCATGCACAACGTCCGGCGGTGTTACTGCTGTTGCCGCAGCGGCCATTGCAGACGACGTGGTGCGTGCTCTGGCCGCAGACTGGCGATTGCGGTGCGCGACCACCAGATGGCGTGAGGCTTCTGGTGATCCGTCGACAGACTTCGACGCCAACGACTTCCCTGACGTGTGCCGCGGCTGCCGTGCCACTGCCATCCCACCGTCGCCGAGGACCAGCGAGAGTTCAGGACTACTCGTGAGCAATGAACTCGGGCTCGAGGTTGCTGCTGCTGCTGCTGCTGAAGACGGAGCCTCGTACTGCGGTGAGCGGTGCACGGTGATTGGCACGCTGTAGGCCTCAAAGAGCTGCCGCAGCGTTGACTCGTTGCGCTGCAGGAGGCGCAGAAGCTCATCGAGGGCAAGGGTTTCGTGTGGTGTAAGCCCACAGGGTGGAAAGAGGATGGCCGCGTCATCGCTGCTCTGCGCGGCCGAAGGCGTCCCTTTCGCCACGCCTTTTGGACTCCTGGCTGAGTCACCACCATCTAGGGCGAGACAGGAGAAGTCATCGGCAGCCCCTGCAGTGGCGATGGGCGACACAGGCGGGGTGACGGCCTCATCCACGCCTACGGCTTTGCCACCAACGCCGCCGCCGCCGCCCCAATGGCTGCCACCCATCGCATCCTCGAAACTGCTTAGGTGCGACGTCGTCGCGCCGGGCGAGCCAGTGCCCACGGCCATGAGCTGTGATGGGGCTCTGTCTGATGCGCGCATCGAGTTCATTGGGCGGTCTTGCCGCAGCACATCGCTACGCTGCCTGGCTTTGTCGCATGCTTCGGCCACGTCGTGGTCCGCCTCCTCTCTGTTGGTGCCGTCGGGTGCAAACGACATCGCTAGGGCCGGGATGCAACGCACGGCGCGCTCGTACACGGCCGTGTAGGCAACCACCACCTCCTCTGACGTGAGGGCGTCTAGTGAAGGAACGTTGTCCACGTAGGCGAAGGCGGCGGCATCCGTGTCGCTTCGCCTGCCAGGCTTGCGGTGAGCACTGCGTCCTTCACTTTGCACGACGTCATTGTCCGCTGTTGCGCTCTTCGTCGCTGCCTCTGCGCAGGTCGCAGTACGCGTCCACGTGTAGAGCAGCAGCGCGGCTCTTCGAAACCTCTGGAAGTCCATCTGCGTTACTGTATGGTAGCCCTTCTGGCGCACACCGCACGCGTACAGCACCGCCGCAATGGCGCGGGCGTCAGTGGCGGCCAGCGGCACCACTAGCACGTTGGAGGGGGTAGGGTGCCTGGAATGCGAGGACGACGATGCCAGTGCGGCTGCCGCCCCGGGTGGCGCTGTCGGCGGGGACGCGGATGCGCTACTCCATCGCCGTGTCCCGGCGCTGCCGCTGCTGCCGCCTCGGCGCTGTTGCACTTGGCTAAGCCGACACAGCAGCGACACCAGTGACGACGCGCTGCTCGCACGGGCTGCGGCGCGATCGTCGGCGCTGTCTTTGACTGGTGCGCCCGTCGCCACCGCAGTGACTGCCGCAACGGCCACCTCGGCGAGGTAGTCGGCGTAGCCGGTGAGCACGACGAATCGAAAGAAGGCCGCAAAGGACATGGTGTACTGCTCCACCTGGTGAGGCCGGTGCGTGGCCCACGGCGACGGTGCTCTGCCACGGCGATTTCCCACCGCAGCGATCCGCGGGTCCGCACCCCCATTGGCTCCTGCTGCTAAAGGTGCAGCGCTCGCTGTCGTTGCCGTCGTAACGATCTTGGTCGCCAGATAACTGTAGACACGGAACAGTCGCCGCACTGCCGCATCGTAGGCCTCGTGCAGCTGCCGGCCTGCACAATACGACTGCAGAAGGTGTCGATCAGGGACAGCTGGCATCGCCAGTGGCTCCACAGTCGCGGCACCACCTTGCAAGCCTTCCGGCTGCTGTGGCGCCTGCGATAGTGGGCTGATGTTATCATCATGAACCTCTGCGACGGCCGCTTTTTTACACTGGCTTGACCCTCTCGCACCACCCTCTATCGATGCAGCATGCGGGGCAGTGCTACTCCGACTGGTGCGGCGACGCTGCATGAGCTGGTGCGCCACCATCGCTCGCGGCGTCAGCGGTGGACTGCCGCGACCGCTCAAGTTGTTTGGGGATGCGGCTCGCTCGCCACGCGGGCGCGACGACGAAATTGGTGACGATAGCGGCGGCGACTCACGGGCTGCGGACTGGCACCACTGTGAAGGGCTGTCATTATCCTCTGCCCCCTGTTGTTGTTGCTGGTGCTGCTGCTTGTGCAGCGCACACGGCATCCCACACGGGCTTGTGCGGACACTCGTCGTGGAGATGGGGATCTCTTGCGTGCTGCGCAGACGCTGTTGGCGCTGCTCTGGCGTCCACTCTTCGAATCGTCCGGCGTAGGTGAGCGAAGGCGGCACTGAAGGGGACGTGGCGAGGTCGACAGGCTGCTGTTGCTGCTGTCCCCTGCTTCTGCT
Source organism: Leishmania mexicana MHOM/GT/2001/U1103 (assembly GCF_000234665.1). NCBI lineage: Eukaryota > Euglenozoa > Kinetoplastea > Trypanosomatida > Trypanosomatidae > Leishmania > Leishmania mexicana. The sequence goes on from NC_018319.1 coordinate 365,632, forward strand.
GCCGCTCGGGGAGCGAGAGACGCTCTTCAGCGGTGGTGCCAGCCACTTCGCCGCCGCGCGGCCACCGCCCGCATCGCCGCCGTCGGCTTTTTGCTCACCCTCTTCCTTATCCTCCGGCTGCAGAGGGTTGCTGCTGGTGTTGCATCGTCGCGCGCCGCCTTCGCCCTCCTCGATATTGGGGTCGGTGTCGGAGCGCCGCGGCGACAGGGCACGGGATGGGCTGCTGGGACTCGCATCAAGTGCCTGTGGATCGCCTGCCGCAGCACCATCGCCACCGACACCGTCGGGGTGCGGGTCGAGGACCTCCACCATGCGCGGTGGTGTAGCGGAAAGCAGCGCCGGCTCGAGCAACAGCGTCCCTAACTCCTTCGCCGCTGCTGCTACGGCTGCGTCTTTTTCGGCTGATGGGCACCGGGGCGTCATGATCGGAGGATGGCGCGGAGGACTTTGAAAAAGCAGAAGTCGCCGCTGCTGCGCGGTCGAGGTCGCCGCGGCCACGCCTCCCCTTTCCCGCTTGGCGCCGTTCGGCAGTACACCCGAAATCGCACCAGCGCCTTGGCTGCTGCTGCCGGTGTGGCAAGGAAGACCGACCGCGTTGCGTGCAGCTGCCGGGGCTGCGGCTGCGGCGCTGCGACGCTTGCCGGATACATGACAGGCACAGCCGGCAACGAGGCGCGTACTCAGTTGCGGCACGGACGGCGGCAGTAGCCACGGGAAGCGCAGCCGCAGATACTGCAAGGCTTGCTGCGCACTCGCCACTCGCGACAGCCGACGTGCTGCGCGTGCGCTCTCCGCCCCGTCGCTGTCAGCCTCGTCCGCGGCCCAGCCTACCACCACGTGCTTGAGAGAGGGCGTGGTGGCTTCACCGATGATGCGGCGACCTTCGGTGGCCACGCCCAGCTCAAGGGCACCACGGATGGTGGCGAATATCGAGGCAACGTCACTGTCGCCGTTGGACTTCACCTCCCCTTCTCTAGTCTCCGTGACTTTGAGCCGGTGCTGGTTCTCCTGTACGTTCCAAGGTGTCTGAGCACTGCGCTGCGAGATGGGCAGCAACACCGACACGGCACCTGTTATGGCGCTTGCCGTGAAGAGCAGCGGGCTGGACGAGCAGAGGTAGGGCTGAGGGGTGATCATGGTGGCAGCGGCGGTGGTAGTGGCGGCGCTCAGCAGCGCCGGGGATCGCTCCTTAATGAGCGCGCCCACCGTTAGGCAGCACGGAAACACAAGCCCTGGTGGCAGCGAATCGGCCGCTGGAGTGTTTGTCGTTGACGGCGAGGCCATGCTCGTCACCTCGTAGTCCAAGGGCCCGACGTAGGTGGAGACGCCGCCGTGTGCGTCCAGGATGCGGAGGGCGTGGTGGGTCTGGTCGACTAGCAGCACTTGCGTGTCGCCAGTCTCGTCGGTCCACAGGGCCATGTCACTGATGTAGCCGAAACATGCTCGCGACGGGACGGCGCAGTCGACGTAGGACGCCAGATGTGCATCCGCGTGTGTGTGCGGATCAACATCGGTGTTCTTTGCGCGACCTGCCAGCGTCCAAACACGCGGCATCGCGGCCGCCGGGCCGTCGCGCTTCCACGTCGATGACGGCGCTGCAGGCGGCCGTTCTTGCAGCGCTCCGTCCTGCGACTCCGTTGCAGTGGGAAGGCGGGTGTCGAGCGAGTCGCCAGCCGGTTTGTCCCCGACACGACGCGGCTGTTCCGTTGCTGTCGGGGTCTCGTGGTGCACCTCAAGCTCGCCCGGCCTTTGCATCTCTGACACAGTCGCGCGTGTGGCGCTGTGTGCTAACGGGATGCCAGCGTCTTTTCCTGCTGTGCTCTCGCCGCTGCCACGCTCGCGCCCCTTTGGCCGGCGCTTGCAGATGTTCGTGATAAGCCGCACGACGTTGTTTGCCCCGTCTGTGAAGAGCAGACCAGCGGAGCACCAGGCCAGTGCTGTCGCCCCACGCAAGAGCGACGACGCGCAGCTGCCATCTCGGTAACCAGGGACGCCGTCCACGCCCGTGATGGTGCGCACGAGGCGGTTGTAGAAGTTTGCGTACCGAATCGCGCAGTTGCCCATGTCGCTGATAAAAAGAACGGTGCAGCGGCGGCGACGGTGAAAGTGCGAAATGGGGTCGACGCGGCCGTGCCTGGTGCGTGCCCGACCTCCTCCTCCTCCTCCATGATTCTCCGGCGACGCTGCTGCCACACCATCGATGACGGCATCCGTGCTTTCGCTTCCACAACCAGCAACGTCCTTATCATCGTCGTCATCGTCTTCGTCGTCGATGCGCCAGCAGAGCGACCCCGGCGAGTTAAAGCGTGCAACACTGAAGTGGCCATCGACGAAGCCGCGCGCGCCGCCCATCAGTGGTGTGGGTACCGCCTCCGCCATGGCAAGCGATGGACTGGCCGAGGAGGCGGACCGGCCGTAGCGCCGGGTGCTACAGCTCGCGCCAGCGTGGTGCGTCGCCGCCGACGTGGAGCAGCGACGCGCGTCACTGCCGTCGGGTCTGGAGTCATCACGGCCGTTTGCTTCGTCGGTGTCGGTGGTCAGTAGTGGATCTGCCGGCGATGGCGAGCGCGGCCGCGATGCGTCGGTGCCGGACGCGCCCTTGACAGACTCGCGGTGACCTGAGGCGGCCGCGCGGCCATGCATGATTGCAGACGTTGTCTTCTTGCGAGGAAGCGTCACTCCAGGCGGAGGTGCAGCAACAGGATCCTCTCGTGTTTCTGCAGCGCAGCGTGTCGCCGACGCATCGTGGTCACCATCGTTGCCGTCGTCCTCGCCGTGCCTGGCAGCTGCTGGCACCTCCTCCTCGTCGCTCTCCTCTACCTCCAGCGCGTAGAACTCCGCAGGTGAAACTGCGCGCACCTCCATGGCAGGCAGGCCCACTTCCAGAGCCCAGATGGCATGCTGCGCACTGTCAGAGACGAGGAAGCGGTGCCGTAGTTGCGCTGCCGCCCGCTGGGTGCGTTGCCGCTCCTCCTCCCACAGCACATATTTCTGCTGCTGCTGCTGTGCGGCGGTGGACGCCAGTGAGACGGACACCGTCGTTGACACGCCGCCACCGACTTTGCCGCCCTCCTCGCTCCTCTCGGTGGGCGGCGATGGGGTTGACGTGGTGGTTGAGGAGGAACTCGTGGTGCTGCTGCAGTGCAGTCGATCCAACGAGGGGGAGACCATCGCCGCTCTCTCTGCAGCAGAAGATGCGAACGGAGCCGCGTCTTTGCCCTCCTCTGACGCAGCGCCACCGGTGGGCGTCAACACCGCCGGCGCATCACACAGCTGCGGCGCCAGTGCTGCCGCTCCATCGACTGTCGCCTCTGCGCCACTGCTTGCACACGGGACACCAATGTGGACGCCACCGACGTTGTCGCAACGACTGTTGCCGCCGCCCGCAACACGGCGCTCTTCGCCGCTGCCGCCTCCACCTGCCGATTCGCGTCTAGGTGGCGTCGACTCTCCAACCTCCACCACGGCCCCAGCTGGCATTGCCGAACCGCCCTCGGTGCGCTCGCGCGTCTTGTCTTCCCACACCGCCCGCAGAACCGCCTCGTTGCACGACAGCCCGTAGGCGGTGTAGTCGCGTACCCAACCATCGAAGGCGTCCAGCGGCAGGCCGTGCGCGATGCGGGACAGGGTCGGACGCGTCGTCGATGCGGCGCCTGCTAGCGCGGCCGTGGCGGCTGATGATGCCTTGGTGGCGCCCCGCTGCTCCCCCTCTAGGCGTCGAACCACACAGATGCTGCTGCGCGGGGGCCGGCGTCCAGGCGAGGCGGCGGAGAGGCGCTCTACGGTCGCCATCGCGGTCCGCTTGTCGCAGCTGCCGCGCAACTGCCCGGCCACGTCGACGTCGCGGTAGGTGAGGAGGAAGTGATAGGTGTCGAGCGGGACGAGCAGCATTCGTGCGTGCGTCTCCTGGGGCGGCGGTGTGCTGCAGACAGCGGCAGAGGCGGAGCTCGTAGACGCACCGCGGTCGGCTGAGACGGTGCGCCACTGTCCGTCTGCGCCGCGTGCCACGGCCTTCGGTCGCAGGGCCGCCGCACGAGTTGACGCGCGCCATGCGGCGAGCTTGGACGACGAGGACGTGAACGGCGCCGATCCTCCAGAGAACGGCAGGCTTGTTGTGCACATGTGCGCGGGTGTGGCACCGCTTGTTGAGGACGAGGAGTGCGCCCCATCCGGGTAGGGGGGCGAGGCTGTTGTGGCGGCTGCCTGTTGAGGCCGCTGCTGCGGTGCACACAGAGGCGACAGGTCGAAGGGGCCATCCGTGGAGTGCGTGAAGACGTCGGTCAAAGACACGACGGTCTTGGAGAGAAAGACGGTATCGAGGTCGTACAGGCGCACGGCCGCTGGCTCGGAGGAGGAGGAGGAGAGGGGTGGGCTGGCGTTGAGTGGCTGCGAAGCCTCGGGCTTCGGCCTTTGCCTTGGTGACACATGCATCCTTTGCCACGCACGCACGCACGCAGACAAGCGAGGCAATCAACTACTAAAGGTGCCACGCCGAGTGTCTCTCTCTCTGTGTGTGTATGGTAGTGTATCTCTCTGTGCGCTCTCCAGCCCCCCATCCCTCCCTCCCCCTGGCTTCGGGTGCCTGCGCAGCTAGGACGGCGGCGGCGGGTATTGCTGTGCAGGGCCGCGGATGTGTGTATGGCGTAGATGGTATATGTCTGCCGCAACAGAAGGCAGCGGATGGCAGAGAGAGAGAGGATTGGTGAAAGGCGAAGGGATGGTGGTCAACGCTGTGTGCTCGAGTATACATGCCACGTTGGAGGACGTCGTGCATCCACACGCCAGCTCAGGCATTAGCGAAGCGCACCGAAGAACAGGCGATCTCTCCTTATCCGAACCAGACTTGTAAACACGCATGCCCCCACCCCCCGACTGCGCAACGCTCTCACAGTGCCTCATTGAGGTGGTGGTGGTGTTGGGGGGGGGGAGGGAGGTGCGGCGGATCAGCCGGTCGGCGAGATACGAAAGACAGCGGCACCGTACTTGCAGTTGACGAGTACAACGAGAGAGGCCCATGAACGCCATCATAAATCGGTGGTGCACACACGTGCTACACCGACCAGCGGCAAAGGGGCGGGGCGTGTGAGCGTGTCCGCGCATCGCTCGTGTGCTTGCGGCCCGTGTGCGCCGTAAGACTGTGACGAAGGGAGAGAGAGGGGGGAAGGATGCGGCCTTGGCGAACATACCCCCCCCCCCCCCGCACGCACGCACGCACGCAAACCTGGGAACGCTGCGAAGGTGGGGGTGGGGGGTGGGTGGGGACAGCTCCCCGACCAGTACCGTGCCACACAGCACAGAGCGCAGCCGCCAGTAATAAGAGAGAACAATGAACATGACCACCGGTGATGCGCGCGTGACAACGCGGCAGTGAAGCCTCGAGCCGAGAAACGGGACAGAACGAAAACAAAAGACCGAGCTAGAGGGGGAGGAGGCGGAGAGATGGACCGCACGAGGGCGGAGAGGGAGCGCATGAGCGAGACGGCGAGCGGGTGCGCCCCGGCAACACGCAGAGAAAAGGGAAGAGGGAGAGGGGTGGGTGGGTGGGCTCACGTCAGCCGCCGCTGCCCTTTTAGCCACCCGCCTCATCCCTCTGTCTCGTCCCTCCCCTATACCGTCTGTGAGCTCGCGATGCTTCCGCCGTGGTCCGTCAGCACGCCTCGCCGTCCGCGACGTTGTTGCTGCTGCCGCTGTTGTGCGGGATTTTGTGGGAGGCGTTGAGGACATCGATGTCCGCGTCCTGCTGCAGTTCTTTGAGTGCCGCATTGTACGCCGCCCGCTCCGTGTCCGTTACATCGAACCAGGAGTACCAGCAGGGCAGTGCGTGCGCCGCCGCGAGGCGCACATTCGGCACGCGGTCGGTGACATAGTCGTGCAGAAGCGGCAGCGTCGTCGCAAGTAGCTGCTGTCGCCGCACCTCGCGCGGGCTGAGCTCGCTCACTACCGGCAGCAGCACCTCCAGGCACTGGATCATCACGACCCGCCACATATAGCTCACAGCGCGCGTCGGTGCAAGCGTGTCAGACTTTAGGAGATCCGTTGCCGTCTGAGCAGCCCACTCGCCACCGTAGGCTACCGCCACTTCCTTCAGCGTGCGTACCGCCTGCGAGCGGACGGTGCTGACGGGGTCGTGCAGGGCGATGAAGAGCATCTTGGTGAGGGGACGGAACTGGTCAGGGCTGAGGACCTTGCAGAAGTGATGCACGATACGCACCACCGCGTTGCGGATGCGCCAGTTGCGCGACTCACCGAGGTTCAGCACCTCCGTCATGAAGGAGCGCACAATCGTGTCGGCACGCTTCCGTGTGAGGGTGAAGTTCGCTTCCCCCGCACCGGCTGGCCCACTACCGGCCGCCGCACCACTGGCGAGTCGCGAGGAGAGGTGTGGCGATTTGTGGCGGCAACCACGGCTGTGCGCCGAGGCCGACGTCGAAGCCTGCTGCCGCCGCGAGGCAGAGCCGCGAGATGAGTTGGACGACGAGTGCGCCGCTCCGCTGCCGCCTCCAGCACTACCTAGCGCCACATGGTGCACTGCTGCCTGCACACTCCCCTCAAGCGCCGGCATCAGATCCCCCAGACTCTCTATAGCGTTTTCCTGGACAGAGAAGACCGCGTCTTGCATCAGTGCCCGCAGCGCCTTGCACATGGTGCGGACCACTTCATCGCTGCCAAATATAAAGCAGTGATAATGGCGAGCCGCGCTGCGACGCACGACTGGATCGGCATCCTGGGACAGGGCCACGGCGACAGGGACACAGGAGTGCTGGATAACGTCGCTGCTGCAGTGCTGCACCATCAACTCCAGCTGCCGTGCCACAGCCGCGCGCGTCTCCGGCTCCTCGTCCCGCGCGAGCGTCTCTAGAACCACCTCCAAGTCGTCGGCGTTCAGCACCAACGCTGCCATCGCGCCAAGCCGATTCGCCGCCGTGTAGCGCACACGCCAGCTCGGGTCCATGTACGCACCTACGAAGGTGCTGAGCAGGTACTTGGACGTCGACTTGGGCCCGATCATCTGCGCCAGCTTCACCACCTCTTCGATCAACAGATAGCGGACAGTGTCGCTGAGGTCGTCCGTGGCCAGGCTCTTCAGCAGCGGCAGGGGCATCTCGGCCAGCGTGAGCCGATGCACGGCCGCGACACGCACCCAGTCGTGGAGAGACATGACGACGGCCGCGCGGACCATTGCCGAGGCGTCGCTGCTGCACTCCGCATAGTAGTTGAACATGTCCGTCACGCTCAGCCCGCTTGCCTGCAGCACAGCCGGCCTTATAGCGAGGTAGCCGAGCAGCCCGGCCGCCACGACGCGCGGTGCACTCCAGAAGGATACGCGCATCGTCAGTACAAAGGGGAGGAACAGTTCGAGTAGCACGGCGTCCTCGACCATCTCGAAGATGGCCTGCAGGGATGTTGTAATCACCTTGGCGACGACCCCCTCCGCGGAGCAGCACAGCTCCATGATGAGGCCCATGAAGTAGGTGAGGTTGGCCGTGGTGCGTGTCTCCATGCACGCCACAATCTGCGGCAGTGCACGCGCGATGCACGGGGCGCAGTCATCGAAGGACTCGCCGTAGTCGTCCGCCTCGAACGCCGTGAGCAGCGCCGGCAACAGGTGGTCGAGGATGCGCTGTGTGGACATTTTTTGCGCTGCCGCGACACAGCCCTCCGTGACAAAGGCGCGACGCTCCTCCAAGCTGCCGAGGTTGTAGTACTGCTTGATGGGTGGGTCATGCCGGTCCAGGTCGAAGCACACGCTGGACACGTCGTTGTTATACTCTACGGACACCTCCACGTCGCTCTCGGTGCGCGGACTGAGCGTGAAGGCGGCGTTCAGAGAGCGTCGCGGGTTGCCGCTGGCGGCTGCACTATTCGGTGACGTATTAGGAGGGGAGGCACCCCCACCACCACCGCCAGACGCTCCGTTCATACTCGCGTTGACGGCGACGGCACTCGCACCACCGAGGTTGGTGGCGCCTAATGGCTGCGCGGACAGCTCTGGATCTGGGTACGGCGATGCGGATGTGGACGGCGTTGATGGAGGTGATACCAGCAATGGCGGGATCCTTGTTGGCTCCGTCGAGGAGGAGGACAATGAGGATTCTGAGATGGCGAGTGCGTCCTTGTGCGGTGTGCTGCGGCCGCCGCTGTTTATGTCTGCTGGGGAGGCGGGCAGCGGGGACGGGGAGGTGTGCAGGGACGTTCGCAGCGCCTCCTCCTCCTCCTCTTCCTCCCGCAGAGGTGGCGAGGTGGTGCGGTGGTTTGCCGCCTCACTGTCGCCGCAGCTCGTTGACCGCGGCGTTGGCGACGCGACGCGTACTGCAATGCCCGAGGCTGACATGCTAAGCGGTGTGCGGAGCTCGTGGCTGCTACACGTTGTCGACGAGGAGGCGGGGAGCGAACTTAGCAGCGGTGGCGACGCCACGGCCGTGCCGGTGGCGCCCGCACCCCAGGCGGCCCGGTTGGGGCCCTCATGGCTCATAGCGCACTATAGACGTTGGTAGAGGGCGGGCGTTTGCGCCACCGCGCCGTAGGAGGCCGTTCACGAGTCGGTGAGGGCGTCTGCCGCTCCCCCCTCTAGCTGGCGCGGGTGTCTCTCTCTCTCACACACGTATGTGTATGTCTGTGCACGCGGCGTCTGACGTCTCTCCCTTTCCTGGGGCGCTACGTAGGGGGGGGGGATCGCGACGTCAACCGAATGCGCGATTGCCGTGCGCCGCAACTCCGCCTTCGTTGTGCTTCAGTTTCTCTTGCGCACGCAACACTACGTGGGGAGCCTCTCGCATCACACGGGGGAGAGGGCAGGAGGATGCCCAGCGGACTGAACAACGACGACGACGATGATGCCAACCACAACCGCCACAACGGTAAAGGACAAGAGAGCCGCTTCGCTTGTACACGAGCGCGCGTGTCCAACGACGGATGGGCAGGGGAGGGGAAAGGTAGAGGAGGTGGGGTGATCGGTATGATAGTCGCGCTGATGGTGGTGGTGACTGCCATACGGTCTAATACATGCACCGATGCCCGCGCGCGCGCGACGGCGTGTGTGTGGGCCCGTGGTTTGAGTGAGGTGTCCGTGTATAGAGACAGACAGGCACAACAAGAAGAATACAGTAGGCGGGGGCAGCGGCGGCGGCGTGCGGATGGGAAGGGGGTGCTGTCAGTACGTGGATAAGTCCACAGCCCTAGAGACGCACTCGACGGCTCACACGAAGATTTCCGCCAGGTGGTGATGCGCACGTGCGTCGGTTGTGGATCGATGAAAGGCGCGTGGCGAGGTGTGTGTGTGTGTGCTGGAGGAGTGGATGCGGGAGGGAAGGGGATTAGTCGATGTTGGGTGGGAAAGACAGCGTGCGCGTGTGAGCGTATGTACGGCAGAACCATTTAGTGATAGATACAGTAGGGAACTCCTTGATGGATGGGCAGAGCGATTCCGGCACGCGTGTGCGTGTGCGCGTGTGTGGATCCACCAAGGAAGAGGTATTTTGTGCCGCCGTCGTTGCAGACAGACGCACACACACACGACAAGTGCATGCGACCAGGACGTATCGGGGTGGTCACCGGTGGCATCGCACACGAGAAAGAAAGCGCGCGGACAGACGAACGGCAGCAGCACAGAGAAAGGAGAGGAGCGAAGAGGGGGGACGGGTGGGGAGAGTGCGGGAGTGGTGGTGGCCATGAGGCAGGAAGAAGCATGGTGGGCTGGTAAGGTGTTTCGGCGTGTGTGTGTGTAGGGGGGAGGAGTCAACCCCCATCAGAGGACGCTGACGCACAGATCAGTCAGCCTGCCATCCGACAGCACACACACACCCGCAACAGAGAAAGAAATGGCTCGCCCCTCCTTCCCCGCGGCGTTCATTTCCATGCTTCTGCCTCCGTGCGGCGAGAGGGGAGGGAGGTGTAGGGGGACACAGGGTGGGTGCTCACGCGCGCGTATGTGCGTGCGCGCGTGCCCTGATGCCTGTGTGTGTGTGTGGGTAAAGTTTCCGTCTATCCGCACCACCGGGGCAATATTCGCTGCTTAATATACATGAGAGAGTGCGTGTGCGTGTGTGCACCATCAGCGACCACATGGGGCAGACGTGTGGGAGAAAGAGAGCGAGAGAAAGGACACGCGACTGGCAGGGTGTGTGGGTGGAGGGGGTGGAGCTCTTGACGTGTATGCCTATGCCGCCCTCATCATCACTATCGCACAGGCCCCATTAGATGCCCTTGGCCACGGGTGCGCCAGGTGTCGATTGCGCTTGCCCCAGCTGCCTCTGCAGTTCTATGATGTCGGGCGTCGTGGTCGGCACGGGGGTGCACAGGTACGTCGCCAGCTCGTCGATGCGCACCCGTCCCTTCTCATCGGTCGGCACCTCGGCGAGTAGCTGCCGCACGTCGGACTCCGGCATCTTCTCCCCCAGCGTCGTGAGAAGGGTAATGAGTTCGGAGAGCTTCAGCCGGCCCGAGTCCCCGACGTCGAAGGCGCGCAGCGCCGTCACGAGGTCTTCCTCGGTCGGCCCCGTGTACGGCTGCTGCATCAGCTTAATGAATGCGTCGTACGAGGCGGGGTTGGGCAAGGGCCGTAGGAGATCGTTGAGCTCCGCCTCCGTGTAGCGACGCCCGAGGCTGCGCAGGATGTGCTTGAGGTCGATGTGCGACACCAACCCCGTGTGCCGCTCGTCGAAGAGGTTCCATGTGGAGCTCCACTCTAGTGGTACTGAGAAGTTGCTGGCCGCCGGCGAAGCTGCAGCTGCAGCTGCGGCGGTCCCTGCCTCCGGTGCGGCCATGACGTGCACTACGGTCAGGTGGCGAGCAGTGGGGAAGAGAAAGCGGGGAGGGCGCTCAATGACGTAAGGTGGTGCGCTGTGTGAGCGTGTGCGTGTGTGTGTATAACGCTGGAGCTTCCAACCTGTTCCCTCGTGGTGTGCCGAGGTGTTGGTGGGGCGGGGGGTACAGGTAAGGCCCGGGTACTCACGCAGTGAGACGGAGAGGAGGAGGCAGCTGACAGATACATGTCCGCATCGCACCGGAAGAGGTGGACGGAGGGGCTTTTCATGAAGGTGTTTCATCGCTCGCCATCATTCATCCACCGCCTTGAGGGGGAGGGGGAGGAGGAGAGGTGGTCGCCACCACCAACACGAAGGAGATGGCATTCGCTGGGCACGTTTTCCATCGTGTGCGGCTGCCGGCGGCGGCACGGCTAAAGGTGTGGGCGTTAGCAGCAGCAGCGGCAGTCGGCGGCGGCGAGGGGCGGGATGTGAGTTGGGTGGGACGGCACAACGGGAGAAGCGATGGATCTACGAAGAGAGACACACAAAAAAGGGGGAGGGGGAGGGGGAGGGATGTATGGGTACAGGGGGGGGGGAGGATGTGCACGTGTGTGTGGAGGGGGGAGGGCATGTGTGCGCTGTTCTCCATCTTCCCCCCTCCCCCTCCCGTGCCTTGTCCTCTCTCTATCTGTGAGAGGGAGGACAGCGATGAGTGTGTGTGGGGGGGGAGGGAGAGGGAGAACAGCAGCAGCAGCAGCAGCAGCAGCAACTATTCTAGTAAGTGGGCGCCTAAAAAAAACGCATACTCAGAGACGATGCAAGACCATAGGGCGTGCAGCACCGATAGACACACGTGCCCGCCCGCACCCCGTTCCGCTACGTAACTGGTGCTCTGTCGAATCTTGTGATGGTGGTGGTGGTGGCTGAGTTTGACGAGGGTGAGGGACTCGTGGACGGGTGGGCGATCCTCTTCTGCGTCTGCAGGTTCCTGTTGGAGGAGGCAGGGGAGAGGCCGCGACGTGGCAACAGCGGCGGTGGGGAGCGGGATGGCACTCGAGGTGGTAGGGGTTTGAAGGAGGAAGGCTTGTGCGAGCGCGCTGTCGGCTGCGAGTGGGGTGGTGTGCAGGACCGTACCGCAAGCGATGTAGTGTTGTTGTGGGATCGCAGAGAGTCACCGGGTCTCTCTGCAGACGCTGCGCCAGTCTCGCCACCTCTGTTGCTCACCCCGGTGACCCGGTGGCGCCCTGGGAGAGGCGTCGTGCCGCGGCGGGAAAGGGGTGTGTGCGCCAGCGTCGGTGAACCTTTTCGGGAGGGGTGTGCTGACGCCCCGCGATCAGGGCCTGCGAGTCGCTGCTCTGCACGGTGTCGTGCGAGTGCCGGGGGGACTGGAGAGACGGACCGGACAGGCGGATGTGACCGCAGCGGCGGCGGGCTCGACGCACTGCGACTGCGCACGCGCGAAACGAGCGGTGCCGTTGTGCTCTGCGAAGCTGTCAGCAGGTCTCGGACCCGTTGACCGTGGATCCACAGCTCCGCCTTGGCCGATGTTGGCGGAGACAACACCAGGGTACCAGGGCTGCCGTTGTGGCAGCTACCCACATCCGCGGTGTCCTCGCGCGGGTCGGTGGCTGCTTGCAGGGCATCCCACGCCGCGACGAGCTCCTTCAGGTGGTTCACAATGCGGGGAAGCTCCTTGGCCACGCGCCGCCGCATTTTCTCTTCCTGCAGCAGCTGCTTCGCCATGTTCACCTTCTTATCCAAGAGCCGCTCGCGGCTCGTGGCGCGCATCTGAGCCGCCTCCCGGACAATCTCCTGATAGCTCTGCACCAGCGGCGCGGCTTGCTCGATTACATGCAGTCGCAGACGCAAGAAGTCAATCTCGTCCGCCGCCTGCTCCCGCACCTGCTGGCACGCCGTCAGGTGGCGCTGAAAGCTGAGGAGCACCTTGCCAGACGGCGACGGTGGCGGTGGAGCGACGGCCGCCGCCTCACGCGCCTCGACACCGCTTGCGTTCTCATCATCGACATCACCGCGTCGCTGCTGCCGTCGTGTCGCGGGGACCGCCGACTCCTCTGACTGGAACGTCTCCAGTAGTTCTTCCTCCATCGCCACGCGCAGCTCCCCGTCTGGTGCCACCGCGTACGTCTTGTCGCCCGTCGCCGCGTAGTAGGCCTCGTAGACGTCACGCAGCCGGCCCATTGTCTTCTCTACCAGGATGTCCTCCTGTGTGCTAAGGTGCGCCTGAAAGGCAGCTCGAGCGCGGCGGACGTAGTCCAGCACCGGTGCGTACGAGGCGGCGCGCAGGACTTGACGGACAGCTGGCGGCAGGTACAAGCCTCCGCCCGTCCGGTGCGCATCCTTCTGTCCACGTGCGCTGTCGCTATCATCCACCGCTGCCGGTGACGTGAGTCTCGTGCTGCTCTTCAGGGATGGTGGCGGCGTCGGCATCGCGTGAAGCAGTGCCACGCCGGCTGCAGGGCCCGGCTGCTGCTGCGCGGCCACATCCGCCTCGTACGCGGCGTGCAGCTGTTTGTACTGCGCAACGATCTCCTCCAACGTTTGCCTGTACGGCTCCGGCTTGAAGGAGGCGAGAGGCGGCGAGCAGAGGGAAGTCTTGACAGGCCATGCGACGGCATTCTCGTCATGGTCGTTGCTATGAATTGAGCTGCTGGCCTTGCCTCGGCTCTCCGCCTCATCCTTGCACCGGCGCGGAAGGGAAAAGGGTGACGAGGCCTTTGGAGACGACCTTTGCACAGACATGGCCCGCCACAACACCTCTAGCGTATCAAGTGCGTGCAGCTCCTCCTGCGCCTCCAGCTGCATGAGATGGTTGTGCTCGTCGATGCTGCGTACAATCGCCTCGGCTTCGGCTTGAATGCGCGTGAGAGTGAGGTCTTGGTGGGTGCCGTATGCAGCTATGCTCGACACGTCCACCTCCAGCACCGTCGCGCGCACCGCCTCGCCGGCTGGCGTGCCACCGGAACTACTCACCACCGTCTTGGCGTGAACACCGGCGCTCTCGGCTGCGGCGAGGACGCCGGTGGACGACGTCGCTGTCTGTGCGGTGATGCGTGCCTCCGTCGTCACTGTTGTAGAGGTGGGCGTCGGCCACGCCGAACTACCTAGCTCGCCTTCACCGCCGTGCTTGAGCGGCGCGTGATCGACGTTGCTGTCGCTGCCAGTCAAGCTACACGGTGCGTCGAGAGAGCACGAGGCAGCACACAAGAGCAGTTGTAGTTCCTCGCGCGTGGCGTCCTGCAGCGAGGCTGTGGGGCGGTTGAGAAGAGACACGATGGCGTCTGCCTCGTCATTGGCACCAGAGCTGCTGCGGCTCTCTTCGCACTTGTCACTGGACGGCGCTACCGAGGCTGCAGCGAGGCCAGACGTCTTGGGCGATGTCAACGGCGAGACGAACCCGGAGGAGCGCGTGGACGCCGCGTGGACGGCCGCAGTTGTCTGCAGCCGTCGGTCCACCGCAGAGTCCGAATCAAGGCTGATCCGCTTTCCAAGCTCGCTGCCGCCGCCGTCCTCCTCCTTGCTGAGGTACTTGGCGCGATACGCGGCACGTATCACCACCTGCTCCTGCGCGCTGCGGTTGATAATCGCACGCTGCTTGCACAGTAGCTGCAGTACTTGTAGCCGATTGTCGGCGAGGCGCTGCAGCCGCCCGAGCTCCGCGTGCAGCTGCCGACGCACGCCTTCGTGAGTGTTGTTGTGAAGCAGGCGACGCAGGGCATGGGTCGCGGAGATGTGCGCATCGCTGTCGCTGACGTCTTCTCCCTGCTCGCCGTTGCCATCATCTGTCTCTAAGCCCGCGCTGCCTCCCCGATGGACGCGCTCTTGCTGGTGCTGCTCGTCGTCGTTCTCGCCACGCTGCCCCGATGGACACGAGGCGTTGATGAGTGTGACGAAAGAGGGGATAGAGAGATACATAAACTCGTTGCCGCGTGACGGGGACACGCCTGCTTCCGCATCCCCACCAACGTCACCGTTGCGCCGCCGAGCGGCTGCCGACTCCGATGCCGCATCCGATGACCCCGTTTCATCACTCCTGTTACTACCCCTGCCACCGTCGATGACGAACGGGTGCCGCTGCTGCGTCTGTGCATAGTGTGCTTTCAGTAGCGACACGATCGACGCCACCTCCGGCTGCCGCGGCGCCTCATCCAGCCTCACGGCGAGGTGGCACACGTCCCGAAGCAGTGCGTCGTTCTCCGCAGCTGCGTTGGACTCAGCGGCCTCCTGCAGGGCGCCGAAGTCGTCAAGAAAGGGCAGGAGAGCGCCGAAGAGAAACCCGTTCCACTTTTGCTGCCGGTCGCGCGAGGCGATGCCCATCCGCTGCCACACCGCGTATACACGCTGGGCGACGCCAGAGAGCTGCTGCACCGCAGGCGCGACGCGCGGGTCCGCCGCATCTACCGCGGTATCCATCGCAGGCGCGGCGGATGTGCGACGCATAGGGGAGGACGCGAGTGGCGCACAGGCTGCAGCTCGCGGTTCGTGCGAGCCTATTACTGTACACGCTTTGCGAGGCGTATCGAGAGGGGGAGGGGGAGGGGGGTACAGCCGCACAGAGGCGCTTGGTGTATATATAAATATATTGTGTGCCCTTTTTTTCAAGGAGACAACGGCCTCAGATCTGTCTATCTCTGTGTGTCTCTCTCACTCTACTGACGTGCGACTCTACACGATGGTGGTGGTGGTGGTGGTGGTGGGGAGGCGTAAGGAGCACTCACGCCGGTCCGTACAACGCACGCTCAACCTGCTCGTGTGGAAGAGCTGTGACAAGCAACAAATGGCGCAGCGCTTTCCTTGTGTGCCCTCCCTCCCTCCCCCAACAAACACATGAACAACACAAGAAGAGTAGGGAAAGGTGTTGGTGCTGTGCAGTGGTGCCGCGTGACGGCGGGGGACGGTCGTGTAGGGACCCGACCACACACGCAATCCGCGATACGGAGCGCGGTTAGACGAGGAGGAGGAGGGAGCGAAAGGTGAAGAGAGAAAGACATCGAGTCAGTGGGCGAGAGAGAGAGGAGAGACGTGTGTATGGCTGCACACGCTGAAAGGCTGCGCACATGCAGGAGAGTGGCGTCCCGATCCGCAAGCATGTCCACGGCGGTGACAGTGGTGATGAGGTCGCAGCGAGAGGGCAGAGGGATGTCCAAGACGATGCGGGCTTGACACGCCACGTCGCCCTCCCCGTCTTCGCGCGCACAACTCATCCACGCTCTATCGCGGTGAGGGAGAAACGAAAGGGAGAGGCTCTCCAGAGAAAGAGACCCATCATGACGCAAGCGTCCCCGGGCCCTCGCGCACCTCCCCAGGCCCCCGCCGGCAGAGCTGCCGGCCGATGGCTGCCCCGGCGCTGTTTGCGATACCACCGCATCTCTTCGCGTGTCTTCTCAGAGTGAAAGGAGGAAAAAAAAGCGACGGTGTGCGTGTTGACCCGGACGGGTGGGAGAGAGGGGTAGACAGGTGGGCACATCATCATCACCATCGGTGATCGTGGAGAAAATAGAAAGCATGTACGCACGAACACACACACACACACACACACGGTGATGGCAGAAGGCCGTCCGCTCTCTCTCTCTCTTGCGCGCGCGCGAGCGCAATGTGCGCTTGCCTCGTCACGCCGTCATGCCCGTACGCACCCGCACCAAAAGAAAATGAGGAAAGGCAGTGAAAGCGAGAACGTGTGTGCGCGGTGGCCGTTGTTCCGTTCCGTGCCCCGCATCGGTCCGTCTCTCGCTGCCTTCGTCGATGCCCACGCTCGTTACTCGGACGCGGTGATCTGCTTCGGCTCAATCACGGTGATGACGTCCGGCAGCGGCTCCGACGGGCCGTTGCGGCCAGTCGAGTCACCGGGCAACATGATCTTGACCTTGACACCGATGCAGCCGGCGCGCATGTAGCAGTGGCGGCAGGCGGAGTCGACGAAGGACTTGTGAGCCGTACCGGACTTGATCATGTAGCCGTCGCGGAAGGTCATGCTCTTCGCACGCTGGCCCTTGATCTTTCCACCGACGGTGACCTCGCAGCCCTTGGCACCAGACTCCATGACGTAGCGGATGATACCCATGGCGGCGCGGCGCACCTGCAGGTTGCTCAGGAGCTTGAAGCGGAGGGATTCCACCTGCGCCATCGCGGACAGGCCGCGCACCTCAACGCGCTCAACGTACAGCTGGAGTTTGCCCTCCTTGTAGTTGAAGCGCTGCTGGATGCAGGCGGTCAGCTCGCGGATGCGGCGGCCGTTCACGCCGAGCACCTCACGGGTCTTCGTCGCCTTGATCACGATCTCCGTGCGGAGCGTCGTGACATGGTAGGAGACACCGGAGAAGCCCTCTTCGGCCAACTCGCGCTTGAGAAACTCAAACAGCTCAGCGTAGAACACGCCGTCGCGGATGATCATGCGCTTCTTGGAGAGAGGACCCATTTTCTCTGCGGGGTGTGAGAGAAGCTTCCCAGAAGAACAACGTCACTGCTCTGCGGAGCAGCGCACCGGATGATGTATCAGTGCAGTGGCGTGCATGTGCGCACGGCCATGGCAAGAGGTAGAGAGGAGGAGGGGGGTGGATGAGGAAGTGAGGAGCGGATGGGCGTTGCACAGCAGGGAGGGATACTTCCATGAGGCATGTCACCCTCATCCACAGTGTACTCGCCGATCCGTGCCAGTCCGCCCCGATCGGACCTGGCAGAGACAGACACCAAAAGTGACACGGCCAGTACCCAAGAGGAAGGGGGGGGGGAGTGAGGGACCAGAGAGAGAGCATGGAAAGACGGTGGTAGTGGTGGTGACCTCCAACTGCGACAAGCGAACTACAAGCGACGTCTTTCTCGACTCCACAACACGTGCGTGTGCGTGTGTGCCCCGTCTCTCCCTCTCGCTCTCTCCCCCCTCATGTGCCATGACGGGTGCACGTCGTGCCACGAGACCGCACATCAACCAAGAAAAAGCAAAGGAGTCGCGCCTACAACGTGCCGGTGAACCACCGCGCCCATACGTCGACGTGTTCCTGTGTGTGCCGGTGATGATGATGATCATGGGAGAGGTCAACAAGTCTGCACGCGTACGTCGAGTGGTGTGGCGTTACCTTCGTCTGTGGCGAGGAAGTGGTGCACGCGTCACATATATGTGTGTAATACTCTCAGAAGAGCAGGACGACTGACACTGACGGGGGACGGGGTTACGACTGGCCGCATTCCTCGCCGTCACGCGCGCCATCTTGCGCCCCGCGACGTAGTCCTTCACGGCGAAATTTGCCGAGGAAGAGAAGGCGAGATGGACACTCTGGGCGGAGAGGTGGGGGTGACTGCAGCACTTCGTAAAAAGCTGCCTCCATGGGCACAACCACACCGACGGAGGTGATGGCGGCGCAGAGCAAGGGAAGCGGTGCCCTTCCGCAACGCAGTCAGCGGGTGCACATCTGTTGGAGTTGGCACTCGCGACAGGCAGCGCCTGTGCTCCAAAACGGCGATCAGTGTCGTCGTCGATGACGGGCATTGCGACGGCTTTCGCCAGTGCACTGTCAGCTGCCCAGCTGCACCAGCTCGATGCCACTCGCCAACAACACCAGAGTGGCACACTAGCGGTATGCCAGCGTAAAGCTCAGCTCCGCACGCATGAGTGCGGCTAGGATCGAAAAAAATGCGTAGCTCGTACGTCATGCGGAAGGCGGCTGGGGCTAAGAAGGGCAAGGACGTTCTGTATCACACAGAAGACTGTCGGAGGGCATGTGCGGACGGCTTCCAGAAGAGCTGGCGGCGACTGTGCGCTTGAGGGGGCGACAGCGAGAACGTATTCGCTGACTCGGCCGTCGCGTCATCTCTGCACGCATCTGCATCTACCTGTGTTGCTTCCTTTGCAGCTGCCATGGCCGAGTTCGCTAACGTATGTTCCTCCAGGCCAGATCGGCCCGCCACCGCGCCACCAAGACACCCGCACTTGCCTTCACGACGGCGACACTACCCGGAGTGCTCAACCCGATAAAGGCAGCGTCGCTGCCGCCTTTCGGCAAATCCGGGCTCCTCATCGTTCTGACCGTGAGACGGCTTGACAGCAAGCAGCACGCGTTCTGCGTTGTCAGCGACGTCCAGTTCGTCGCCGAAGTTCTTCGAGCCCGAGCCCGCCACCAGCAGCTTCCGTAGGCCCACCGTGGCTAGCGTGTGCTCGGCATCGAATCTACTAAATCGGGATGCTGTCGACGCCGGACTCGCCGATACCACTGCTACTGTGACGCCCTTCTTGCTGCACATGGGTGCCTTAGGCGCTCGGTGCCGAATTCTGCACCGTCAAGAGGATCGGAACGATGAAGGTGGAGCTCCTGGCATCGTGGGAAGGGCTTGACGCGTACGTGGGCCTCTTGCTTGCTCTTTGTAGTGCGTCGACACCCTTCGCTGGCCGCCCTCTCCGACGGAAATGAGGCTTGCGCAGCAGGCACGGCTGCGAAATCACTCAAAACAACACAGCAACAACGGTAGGGATGGGTAAGGCCGAGAGGCTTCTGATGCACGTGCCCCCGTGGTGGCGTCTGTGTATGCATGTGTGGACGGCACTCATCGAGGAGGGGGGCGAAACACGAGCGACTCGCACACACGGAGGGAAGGGGGGGGGGGGAGGTGGAGGGGTGCATCACGGCTTTTCACGGACGCAACGCGACGAGAATACGTAGCCAACACGCGAGTATCTCGCGTGTGAGGGGAGGACGCCGAGGTTGCCGTTTGCTCACTTGTAAAGAGCGGATCGATTGTGTCTGCACCGCCTTCGCCACATGTGTGTGCGTGTGTGTGGGTGTGTGGGTGCGGGCCGTTCTTCAGCGCCTCTCCATATATCCACCTCCACCGTCTGCGAGCCATCATGGCTGACCATACGTGTGTGTCCTCCGCCGCCCCCCTCCGCTCTGTTTCCCTCGGCGCGTTTGACGGCGGCGCGGGCTGCAATGCGCGTGACGATTCGTTAACGGCACGTAGACTGCACGCACACATATATATATATATGTATGCGCTAACAGAGAATAACACCCATCTGCAGGCTCGCTAGTGCTTCAGTTCCTCGTCCTCTGGGCAGTACACTTGACATTGCTTCAGACGCTTGAGAACGGCATCGATGTCGGTTTCGTCATCGGCGGCCTTACCGCGTGACGGGGTAGGCATCAGAAAGCTCTCATGCGCCTCCGAGGCGGAGGTGGACCAGCCGTGGCGGGGATAGGCAGCACCGACCTCAGAAGCGTCTGCCGCCACCGCACCGGTCGATGGGGTCTTCAGTGCGTCCGAGGAGGAGGTGCTCTGCTCGTGCTGCGTAGTCGGAGGCGGAGATGACGAGTTCGTGCCCGGAGGTGCGTTGCTCTTAGCCGCATGTGCGCCTAAGACTGGTTTGCGAAAGATTCTCCAGCTCCACAAGCCGCCATCTACTTTCTTTGATGCCGCCTCACTTGCGTCTCGCCAGGCTACACCTTCGTTCGGGGCCGCCTCGCGGGCGGGCAGCCCGAACCTGGTGAAACGTCGGTTCTCCTCTTGCTGACGTTGCTTCGCGTCCTTTGCTGTGGACTTCTCCCGGTCCGACGCCGCCAGCTGCTCCTCGACCGTGGGCATATCGTCCATTTTGTTTGGGTACCCGGGGTGCCACCGACGCAGCACCACGCTAGGGGAGCAGTCAAAGACGTCCTTGCCAAGCCGCACATTCACGTTGTTGTGCATCTCACAAACGTAGCGTGAGACAGTGAGTTTGTCGCGCACGTCTGGCGGGTGGTCGCGCACGTACTCCCGCATGTGGTAGGCACACCAGCTGCACGCGTACACTTGCGCCCACGACTCGATAAAGTTCTTCATCGCTGTCTGCTGCACGGCGGACGGCTTGTACGGGTAGACGGCAGCCGAGGAATGGAGTATGTTCCATCCCGACATGCCCAGCTCTAGTGGCGTCGGGCACGCGCCAGGGATGGTGGTGAGGCGCTCGGGTACATCGTCGTCCGACATGGACGATTTGTACGGAGCGAGAGAGCGAGAGTGGATCTTGGCTATTGCGACGGGCACCGCTTGTTGGTGCGTGTGCGTGGTCTCAGTGAGGACAATACGGAGATTGTGGGGTTCGGTGAGCGTGCAGGGAGGGGGAGGGGACGGCGATGTGTGAAAGGTGTGGATGGCTATGGTGTGCGCTTGTGCTTGGAGAGAGAGAGGGGGTCGGGGCAATAGAGGCGAGCGCAACGAGGTACAGGCAACGGTAGGAACACTGAGGAGTGCGCGGGGGAGGTGAGGTGTAGGGAGTCAACCACAGCAGCGACACCCGGGAAGTAGAACAGACGCACACATACACACACACATATTCATGCCGGCTGCCCACACTGTTTATGTGCGCTCCTCTACGTTTACGGGTTGCATTATCTCATCCCAATCACGGGCACGACACGCGTTGATCGCTGAGGTGAGGAAGAATCAGCACAAAAAAGACCTAAACGCGCACACACATATATATATACATATACGTACATATCAATATATATATATATATATATGCCTACGTACATATATGCACGCACTGGACACACGCGGAGTCGATCCAGTAGGCGAATGAGGGGGAGGGGGAGGGTAGAGAGCGGCGGCTCACCGACACCCGCGCACGGATATATGATGCTCACAGAGTCCTTGCACGTGCGCCTCTCTCTTTTTCACACAGACACACACACACACACAAACATGCCACGCCTTGGTCTTTGGCACCGTTCCCTATCCTCATGAAGTTTTATTGAATGGCCTTCATGCGTGCCATGAGTTCCTCAACAGACGCACCGGTCGTCTTGACGTACTTGTCCTCATCCTCGACTGCGGCCTTGTCTGCTGCAGTGCCGGCGTACGCGTACTCCAGTCCGCTCTCGCCTTCCCCGTTGTTGCCCACTAACGCAGCGGCGACGTTCGCCACCCCACTGTGGACAGCGAGGGAGTCCTTGCCTTCGGCCTCCACCGTGATGCCCCACTCGGCCGCGCACGCCTTCGCCCGCGCCTGCGCCGCCCGCTGCTCCTTCTCCGCACGTTCTGTCCGTGCCTTGCGCGCGGGATAGAGCGGGTGCGCCGCCTCACCCATTTTCCGAACCTTAGCCGCGTAGGCGGCCTGCCGCTCCCCGCACAGCGCATTGCGGCATTCCGGGTTTGCCTTCAGCTCGACACGGGGGAAGTGGTCGCGCATAGCGTCGTAGCCGACATACTCGGAGACCTCGCCGAATTGGAGGAGGTACTTGAGCGTATTCTGCGCCAGGAAGCCAGCAACGATGCCCATGGTGGTCGGCAGCGAGGCCGCGCAGACGCCCTCCCGCTTCGCCTCTGGCAAGCCGGTAGCGACCACGAGCGGTGGACAGCACTCGTAGCAGGGGGTGACACCGGGAAGCAACAGCTGAATGTGCCCGCTGACGGCGTTCTCGGCGACGCCGCTCTCCATCCACGGCACCTCGTACGTCAGGCACGCGAGGTTCACAGTGAGGCGTGCCTGGAAGTTGTCGACGCAGCACAGCAGGAGGTCGATCGGTGAGTTGGGGCTGACGCCGCCTTTCGTTAGCGCTTCCGAGAAGCGCTGCCAGTGCTCTGTCGAGGTAATGTTGTAGGCGTGCGGCTCGATGACTGTGTCGGGGTTGATACCCTCGAGGGTCGCCTTGGCGGCCTCGACCTTCGTCATCCCCTGCTGCTCGGGGCGGTAGAAGAGACGGTTCATGTTCGCCAGCTCCACCGTATCGTAGTCGAAGAGGAGGAGCTTGCCAATGCCGCAGCGCGTCAGCATCTCCGCTACGACGGAGCCGACGCCGCCAGCGCCGATGATGGCAACCGCCTTGTCACGAATGCTCTCGTAGTCGTCCACGACGCCCATCCGCTGCAGCGCCATTAGGCGGCTGTACGGGTTATCGTCGCGCACCTCGGCGCTGAACTTCTTCGGCGCTGTGGAGGAGGATAAGGGCATGGCTGTGTGTGTGGGGAGGGAGGCGGCAATCGACGGCCGAGGCGCGGCTTCGATGACGACGGCTGCTTACCTTTTAGGCACGAAATAGTAAGGGATCCGGAGTCGCTCCAAGCGCACAGCCGTTGAGCGCAAGACGGCCGCGCACACGTGATACGCGGACGTTTGTATGTGTCTTGCGGTGGCGAGGTGGGCAGCTGCTTGCCGGTGGTTAATGCAGGGCAGCCCGTGTATGCGTGCTTGCAGTGCGCGGTGTGGCTCACAACAGCACGACACAAGAAACCAAAAAAAAAATAGCGAAGAGGGGCACGAGTTAAGAAGTGCGTGAAGTGGAGAGCCCCAACGGTGTGTGTGTGTGTGTGTGGGTGGGTGGGTGTGCGTTAGCATATGTGCGCATGCGTCGTTGCCGGTGCGCGTAGGTCCGTGAACGTCACGACATCCGCCTCTGCACGGGAAGGGGGACATCAGCGAACAGAAAACAAATGCCTCGATGTCGCCGTGCGACGCAGTCGGATGAGGATCGCCTCCCCACGCCGACCGCTCCCGAGTGCCGGTGTTTGTGCGTCTGCTTGTCTGCATGCACGTGCGAGCCATTCCGGTTCACGCGTACAACGTCGCGCGAGGAGAGGCGACGAGGAGGGAAAAGGCGGAGAGAGGGAGTAGCGACACTGCCGTCGCCGCGCACTCCCTGTCCGCGGCACCACCCACCCGCTTGCCTGTTTGCCCTGCAGCCACTCGCACTGCACTCATCATCATCGCCGGCTCAGTTGTGCGCCGGCCCTCGCGACATGGAGGCGACGCAGCTGGCAAGGAACTCGCGCAGCTCGGCATCCTGCGCGTCTTCCTCTCCCGCCGCATCGTCCGCCTCGCTGGCGGAGGTGTAGGTGCGCACAAACGCCTCGAAGTCGAGCGGGTACATGGAGTTGAGAGCAGTGGCAGCGGGGGTATGCGAGGACGAGGGCGGCAGTGACGCGGAAGGCGGCGCGGCACCTGTCATGGCCACGGTGGAGTTCCCCGGCAGCGACGATGCCGTGGCGCCCGTTAGGAAGTCAACGCTTTTGCGGGCCGCGTGACCACCGCTGGTATCAGCGCTACGGGTTCCCGGAGTGTCGCCAGCGGTCATGACCATCACCAACTCCGATGGGGACGCAGTCGGTCGCGGGGTCGCGTACGCAGAGTCGACGGTGCTGTTACTCTCGCGGGACAGGCGCCCCACCACCCCACCAGCTGCCGTGGCAGCATTGGTGCTCGCAAAGCTGGCCTCCACGTGAGACAGGGTGCCGCTCGTGGTGCTGTTGCCGCTGCTCACGGGCATACCATCGCGCTCCCCGTTCTCCTCATCGCCGTAGCCTGGGGTCGGCGTCGCGGCCACCGCTGCTGGAGCGCCACTGTCGCCTTTCAACGTCCGGTGATGCGTGCTGGGGCGGGGGGTGTTGACAGCAGAGCTGATGGCGGTAGCGATACTCGTGTCTTCGGCTCCGCCAGGCGCGCCGCCTGAACCAGAGGCTCTGCCGCCGCTTGGCTCCGAGTCCAATGCTGCCACGTACAGGATGAACGAGACCAAGGTCGGGGCAGGGGCCGATGGCGCGTTGTTCGTCACCAAGAACGGGCGGGCTGCTGCACCACCAGTGCCAGGTAGCCCCTCGCGCCTCGCGGCGTCGGCCGAGGCGGTGATACGTCTTTTCTGCACCTCCTCCGGCGTGATGCTCGCGATGATGATCGGCACACCTTCCTCGCCCGTGAGGAGGTGCAGCTGGACGCCGAGTTGCTCTGCAAGCCACGCCGCGTTCTTGAAGGGCTTCACATCAAATGTCTTGCCTGGCAGCGGAGTAAAGTCGGCTGTTACGGTGGCCGACGGTGCATGATCCGACGCAGATAGCACGGAGTCGCGTCGGGGGCTCAGCTGCTGCTGCTGCTGTTGTTGTGGCGTATTAGGAAACGGCCTTGGCGGCACCTCCGAAGGGCCGGCCCCCGTCACCGCTGCTGCGCCGTCTGCGTCTGTCGCCGATGGTGAGGCAGCTGGCTCGAAGAAGCGAAAGAGGGTGAAGGTACTCTCGAACGCCGTCACCACTGTGGAGCTGCCGTCCGCTGCTCTGATGCTGCCCGACGGTGCCGCAGCTAAGCCGCTCTCGCGGCCGCTTGCTGCTGCTGTTGCTGCCGCCGATGTGGACGATGACGACGGCCCCGCCTGCCGCACCGAGCGCAGCTCCAGCCCACCGCTCTCCGGCAGCGTCAACGCACACTGATTCGCACTCGATGGAAGCGAGGCGAGAAGACTGCCGTACGCGCGGGCGTCGCCACACACCTCGAAGCGGTAACGCGACAGGTTCGCGTAGACGCTGGTCGGCTCCCCCTCTGCGAGACGGAGAAGAAACGTCTTCGTGAGGCTGCGTGCATAGGTGCAGTGCCACCGCACCACGTCCGCGTCAGCGCTGTCCTTCTCCGCGTCGCTCTCCGCCGCCGCCGCCGCGCTGTCGGAGGACTCCGCAGTTCGGTACTGAAAGTCAAGGCTTTGCACGTTGGTATTGTGCTGCCGCAGCACTGTCGCGACGAGCGTCTTGGTAAGCAGACACAAGTAGGGCTTGGGGCCATCGGTGCTGGCATCGTCTGCCCTACCCTTCGCGGCTGGATCTGAGGTGACGAGGCCGCTGCCATCATCCGCGTTGCTTCGGCGGGACGGGAGCTCGAGCAGGAAGCGGTCAAAACAGTGCTCGTGCACCCGCACCGCGATGTGCCCGTTGCGGCTTGGCGACACAGCGCTGATCTCGATGCCGTCGCTCAGCCCCACAATGTATACGGCATCGCCGAGACGACTGACGCAGGTGAGAGCGCTCAGGAGCACGCGGATGTTGGGGCCACTCACCGTGAACTGGAGTGACATGCGCCGAGGACGGCTTCTGCTGTCGCCGTGATAAGGGCAGAGGTGGGGGATGGCGGTGGTGGGTTGTGCGGGAACGCGTGACACCGAAGCCTTTCTGTCAATGCCGGGTGACTTCGCCAGCTCTGCCGGCGTCTCTGCGGCGACGCGTGCGCTGTGTGTGGGAAGGCGGATGTGTGGACAGTCCTTTGTGGCCGAGCTGCTCAGCAGAGAGACAGCGGTGCTGCTTCGCGAGTGCGTGCTCCACCCGAACAGAGAGGGAGAGAGAGACACACGCACACACACACACACCAGGTGATGGTGGGGGTGGGGGTAGGCCAGATTGAGGGCGTGTTGAGGTGAGAGGAGAGGCAGAGGGAGGCGAGGGAGGGATGGGGGGAGGCCGAGGTAGCCGCGCGCATGGCTACACGCACGTGCATCCTACTCTTCCGTGTGTGCCTTCACTTTATAAAATCCTCGAGACACATACACGTGTACAAGAAGAAGGTTTGCAGCCCGTTGTGGCGCAACCGCGGCCACAGCACCGTTCCCTTCGATCAGGGAGACGCACACCTGCGACGGCGGGGCATGTACGCCTTCGCGTTATGAAGTGGGTCATTCAGTCGTGGTAGAGGGCGAAAGATAGCCAGCAAACAATAACAAGGACACGCCTCCACATCGACATGCGCAGGGTGTCTCCCTCACTCGGTAGGCGCGCGTGTGCGTGGAGGGGGGAGGGGCTACAAGGGTGGTCTTCTCTGGTTGTATACGTGCAGTGCGCACCCCTCCTCTGCCAACCCTTCCCTTCTCGTTCTCGCTATCTCGCAAAACTCACACAAGAGGGGTGAGGCGGGGAGAACACGAAAAAGCCATGAGAGATAATATCGATGGCCCAGGCGTTGGCGCGATGGAGGAGGCGCGAGCATGCACTTCTGCAGCCACGTCTCCGCTCCACGGAGGCCATCTCCATCTCTGCAGTTTTGGTGAGCGCACACAGGCACACACGCACCGCACCGCACCGCACCGCAGCCCCTCTGCGGTATCCAGCCCGAGTCAGGCCAGACAACGGCGGCTTCTCCACATGCCGAGGAAAGAAAACGGCGAGAGCCCCAGCACGCAACGATCGTGAGATGATGGAGAAGAGGAAAAGGGCAAGACACTGGCTACTACTACTACTACTAGAGTGATCGCATGAAAAGACGTGCTTGAGCGGATCGACCGCCTCTGCTTGTGCCCCCCCCCCCTCCCCTGCCGCTACCCCCTCTCCCCGCGCAGCACAACAGGGCACAAGCAGACGCGTGCGCCTCCTCACGGCGAACAGAACGGAAACACGGTGGTGCCCCTCCCCTCCCCCCCTGAGGGCGACACAGCACACCAAAACGTCATCCGCGCTGACATCACAGCCGTTGCACGAGACTGCGTTTTCCCGCTGCCTTCCCGGTCGTAACCGGGTCCATCTCGATCGCCGGCCCAACGCGCTTCGTTGACGGGGACGACAGGCGTTTGATTTCCTTCGACGCCAGACCAGGGTTGAGGAACTTGGGGCAGGTGATGGTGCAGTTAAAGATATTGTGGCACATGTTCACCAGGTTGCCCGTCTCGAACATGCGCACGCGCTCGTCAAAGTCGCGGTCGAGGGGCTCGACGAGCCAGCGGTACGACTGGAGCAGCACGGCAGGACCCAAGAAATGCTCACGGTTCCACCAGTACTGCGGGCAGGAGCCGGTGCAAGAGGCGCAGAGCACGCACTCGTAGAGCCCCTCGAGACGCATGCGGTTGCTAGAGTCGACCTTCTCCTTCAGATACCACCGGTTCACGGTATAGTTCGCGTTGGCGATGCGGCGCGTGAGGAGGTGCATCGCTGTTTTACTGTTGTCCTTGGCCGTGTACAGCTGCGGCGTCTTGGGCGTCGAGTTTTTTATGAGGTGGCGGTACATGTACAGCGGGCTGCTGTAGTTCGCCAGCTGACCGGGGAGGGGTGCGGACGGCATTTTTTATGGTTTTACGTGTGCCTGCTGCCTTTTCCGAGGTGGCGGCGACAGCGGGCGTGTGTGGCGAGTGGAGACGAAGGCGGATGAGGGTAGAAGAGAGGTCTCAGTGCAGCGTGGTCCATTGCATTCGTCCCTCTGCCTGCATGTGTGCGTGCGCCCGTTGTCATCTCGACTGGGCCTGCCGAGTCCGTTTCTGCACGCGCCTCGGTGACCCCTTGAAGGCCACAGGGATGGGGGAATGGGGGGGGTGAGGAAGGCAACGCAGCCCCCCTTCCCTCGCCAAACAGAGAAGGAGCACGACCCGAGATCGTGCACCAAGCACACATGCACGCAGACACCCAGGGCTTCTGCGATGGGTGTCTGCTCTGCTGCAGACGGCGTTGCCGCTCCCCCCAACCTTGGCGTGGCGTGCGGCGTCGATGATGATTCGTTGCTCCTTTAACTGTGCCGCGGTGTTGTTGGCGTGTGCCGAAGCGAGGAGGCACGCCAGACACGGGAAACGAATGACTGAAAGAAGAAAACGAAAAAAATTGGAGCGAGGGGACACCACCACCACCACCACCACCACCACCCGCGCACGGTGTGCATTACCAGTTCCAGCGGTGCGGCGCATCACCGGGCTTCACCGTGAAGACGGAGCGCAGGTAGCCGGCCTTCTCCTTGCCCTGAGCGTCCTTCTTGATGGCGGCGATGAGGGCGGCGTCGATCTTCTTCTGCAGCTGGGCGCGCGCGTCCGACACGGTGGTCTTCTTCCCCGCCTTGGAGGTCTTCTTGGCAGCCTTCTCCGCCTTGGCCTTCTGCTTGTCGCCCATGAAGTCGCCCTCGCTCTTGGTCGGCTTCTCCGCCTTGGGGCGCTGGAACACCTCGGGGGTGATGGGCGCCGTGTCAACGCTGGAGATGTCGACCTTGGTGCTGGTGGCGATCACATAGCGGGAGTCAATGCGGCGGATGGGGACGCCATTGTACTTCATCGGGCCGGACACGACCAGCGGACCGTTGTGCGGAAGCTGCTTCAGGATCACGGCGCGACGACCGCGGAAACGGCCGGCGAGGATGATCGCGATGGTGCCCGGAGCACAGCTCTTGCGCAGAGTCGTGTACTCGGGGCTCTTGCGCGACACCTTCTTCGCCGCCTTCCTCTTCGCGGGGCACTTGACGGCGGTGGCCATGCTTGGGGGTTCTGTGGGACGGGGAGGGGGTACAGCTGGTTTCGTGCCAGTGTCTCACTCTCTGTGGTTGTGTGCGTGTGTTTGGATGCAGGGGCAGTGGCACAGACGACATAAGTTTTTTTTTTTGGGATGTGTGTGTGTGTGTGTGTGGAGGGGGAGGGGGAGGGGGGAAAGGGCGAAGGGGAGGGGGAGGGGTATAAGAAGGCCGACTCGCACCACACTCTGGGCAGTGTCGCGAGCATGGAGAGCGAAGGAAACTTAATTCGTGCACGGGCGGGTCCTTGACTGTGGGGCATCACCACCTCTGTGTGGAGACCCGAAGCCGGTGGCGAGGGGACCCGAGGTGTGGCGGAAGTCGGGCAGGAGGGAGGGAGGGAGGGGGAGGCGGGCGTCGACCCGCTTCAAAGTCCATCAAACGGGGGTTCCCTCTGCTGACCAGCAGTGCCGCGGGACGCTGTCATGTCTTCGCTTGCTGAGTTGGTTACTGCGTTATGTCCCGTCAAAAGGAATGAGGAAAAGGGAGACACACACACACACCCACGCACACACACACGCACGCACACACGCAGGCACACACACACACACACATATACATATAAACATATACATATACACGCACGCACACACACGCACACGCATATGCACGCACCTGCACCGACACGTGCGAAAACAAACAAACGAGGAACATTATATAAGGAGGACGGTTGCGTGTACCGGAATGGTGGTGGGCCTGCGGTATAGGAGGAGGTGGGGGGCGTGCATTACGGGTCTCAACAACAAGAAACGACAGCTTTGTAGTATAGGAGGGGGGAGGGGGGATACAGGGAGAGAGGCAGACAGAGAGAGTGTGGGCGGTGCTGCAGGCACGTAGGAGTTGGCGGCGATGATGTCAGCTACACCGTTGGGGGACTATCAACCCGCCCCCCTCTCCCCACACGCACACACATGTGTCCACAGGCTTTTTCCCAACGCCACCCCTGCTTTACCCCTCCACGCACACGCAAAGACGTACACACATGTAAACGAGTATTAAGGAGGAGGCGAACACCGACGCACGCACGATCGAAGCCAAGAGAGAAAGAGGGTGGTGAGCGGAGGCGGGGGGAGGGGAGGGAGAAGCCATGGCACGGCCGCTGGATCGGATACGGCGCCAGGCTGTATCGACAGTTCGGAGGGGGTGAGAGCCACAAAATACACACACACACACACACGCATGCACAAAAACGGGCAGGCACCGACTGCCTGCAGACTCATATATATATATGGATACATATATGTATAGATATTGATATATAGCGAGAGAAACACGAGGACGAAGAGTGGTGAGGGAGTCAAAGTGGGAGGGAGAGAAGGCGAATACATCGAGGAAAAGGGGGGAGGGGAGGGAGCGCTGTGGCGGTGGCCGTGGCTGTGAACGACGGAGGCAAGCCCCCCCCCCCCCCCACACACACACACCCAAGGAGAGAAGGAGCGAAAGGAAAGGACAAGGCCATGCAAACGAGGAGGGAGTGGAGGCCCCGAGGGAGGGGGGGGGGGAGGTTGGGCAGAGAGCGGCGAGCGAGAAGCTAGCCTGGCACAGGTCTACACAGCAAACGAAACCAAACACGAACCGTAAACGCAAAGGATTCGCCGCGGCGGCGGCGGCGGCGGTGTGTGTGTGTGTGAGGGAAAGAGGTTGTGGCCACCATGTGCGAGGGGAGAGGGCATCCTTCCGAGCCTCATGACCACCACAAGGTCCACTGCACAGACGGGCACACCCACGCACGTCGAGCGAGGCTCCCACTTGATGTGGTTCATAGACACAGGGTGCAACAACAAAAAACAAAGAGGGCGGTTACAGTCACGCACTCCCCCCCCTCCCCCTCTCCCCGACACACGGACGTCAACAGCCTTCGTCGTGTGCGGGTGTGTGCGAACACGTATTGCGCATGTTTACATGTGCGTCGACAATACTGCCATCGATGGCGGTATGCGGGGAGGAGCGCGTTGCGATGTGCTTAGTGAGTGTCCTCCGGTGTACATGTGCGTGCCGTGTTCCCCTCAGGCCATCGCTGCCACAAAAAAAAAACTGCCATGACCTTTCTGAATGCTGAGGCTCATGATGGACGCGTGCACTGCATTACGGTTGGTCCTCGCCTCCCTCTTCTTCTATACCTTTCTCCGCTGTCTTGGTTCCTGGCGCGCTGTCCCTCGTGCTGTCTCACCTCGACATCGTCGTCGAGGGGATGGGTGGGGGAGGGCATGATGCGGTGCACACCGCCAACACGTCACTCGCTGAGGTGGGTGAGGAGGAGGAGGAGAGGCTGCATCAAAGGCCCTGTGTATGTTACCGTGCTCATCAGTGACTCATGCTTCTGCGGAGGGTGGTGGTGGCTAGAAAGGATTGTAGCCCAAGAGACCGCCCAGACGCTACATGATGGCTCTACTTGGTACTCTTCGCCGCGGTGGCGTAGACCTCGGTCATGTAGCGGAAGAAGTCGAACTCGTTGCTGTCCACCCCGGTCTGGTAGACGTAGCGAGAGGCAAGCCACATGGCGCAGATGGCGTGCTGGTAGCTCTCCGGCACGCGCTTCAGCATCACATCCACCGGCACCACCTCCTTCAGCGTCTTGGGCGCATATTGATCCATCACGTAGCGGATCAGGTCGCGGTTCTGGAAGATGTCGCTGCTCAGCATGCTTGCGCGGATCTGCACGTTCTTTCTGCTGAGCGCGTCAGCGATGAGCGTCTTGGACTGCTGCGGGTCCTTCTCCCACTCACGCCAGATGGCGTTGAACTCGAGCTTCGCATTCTCCTCAATGCGGTCGAGGATCTCCTTCACGTAGCTCTTGTAAAACTCCGGCGCATCCGTGGCGCTCTTGGCGGACATGTACTTGGTGTGCTCCTCGTCGGAGAGGCAGAGGCCTGCAAACACCTCCAGCGAGGAGGATGTCACGCCACCCTTGTTCGCCGACGCATCCTTGATGAGCGTCACGCCGCACTTCTCGAGCGCCAGACGGGCGTCCTGTGAGATAAACAGGTTGGCGCCTTCCACAATGATCTTGAACTTTAGCTGCTCCGGCGACAAGTTCGCGTACTTGCCTTCCATCATGGACTCACCGTCCGCGTTCGAAATCTTGAGGAACTTGCCAACGTTTTCGAGCGTCACGCTTCGCGGGCGCCCGCCACAAGGGACGAAGACATCGGCGTCGGAGTACTTGAGGAAGTGGAACTCATTACGCAGGCGAGAGCCGTCCTCGACGAGGGTGCCGTCGGGCAGCTTCACATTCCGGTCCTCCGTCAGCACCAGGAAGCCCTCCGGCGACAGCTTACTGCGGTTGAACTCGCGCAGCGGCAGGCGGTGGTGGGCCAGGCGGGCGAGTTCCTCGCGGTCGATGCCCTTCGGGTCGTGCAGCGAGGCCGAGATGTCCACCATGCCGACCATCTTCTCCTTGCTGCGCAGCACCTCGTTCGAGCCGAGGTCGCCGTCCGGGCCGCCGGTCTGGAACTTGCGCATCTCCGACTCCTTGAGACCGAGCTTCTCGTAGATGGACGTCACGTAGGCTCGCACGCTGTGCGTCGTCATCCCGTACACGTCGTGCGGGATGCCGCCAAGCTCGGGGTCCTTGCCAGTCGTGAAGGACTTCCACGACTTGTAGCCACGCCCCTTGCCGTAGAGCGCGCCAGCGGCCGGGAAGGTGCCGGCGGTGTTCTCATCCGGGCCGAGGAAGATGATCTCCTCTGACTTGAGCCCGTCCACGACGCCCTTTTCGCCAGGGATGATGACATCGAGCAGAGCGTCAACGTACTGGAGGAAGATGTGCTGGCAGCGCACCTCGTCGAACTTGTTGAGGTAGCGACTGGAGACGAGAATCGTGCCCTTGCTGCCCCCCTCCGGGATGTCTTTATTTTTCAGCAGCTGCGTGTGAGCGAGGTTGTAGTTCTCCTGGAAGACGGAGCGTTTGTTTCGGCGGTAGTCGCGCTCCTTGCAGATGATCATGCGCACACCACCACGCGCGATGTCGGTGAAGCGGATGTGGAAGCCGCGCCACTGCCCGCCAGCGAAGAGGAAGACGCCGTGCGGTACACGCGGGAACTCGAGCTCCTTGAGAAACGTCGGGTTCAGCCGGAAGGCGAGCGCGGCCTTCTCTGTCTTGCAGAAGTTGTGCTTAATAATCACCTCATTGAACTTGAGGAAGGTCATGAACAGCATGCGGTCGTAATCCGGGCGGTCGTCCTCGCGCAGGCGGTGCGTAATCTTCTCGGCAATGGCAGCGCGGCGCTCGGGCGTGGAGCCAAGACGGAAGTCTTCGTAGATGAGCTTCACAAACTCCGGGTAGAGGGCGATGACGGAGCCGGTGTAGCGCTCGGACATGACCTCCTGCGTCAGTGAGCTTCGCAGGTTGTTCAGCCGATTCACGCCATTCGGCTCCTTCGCCAGGATCGCCTTGAGGTGACGGTAGTCGTCTGTCGTCGGGCTCGGAGTGAAGTACATGGTGAAGATGACGGCTGCGTCAATGAACACCGTTTCC
Organism: Leishmania mexicana MHOM/GT/2001/U1103; assembly: GCF_000234665.1. Taxonomy (NCBI): domain Eukaryota; phylum Euglenozoa; class Kinetoplastea; order Trypanosomatida; family Trypanosomatidae; genus Leishmania; species Leishmania mexicana. The sequence goes on from NC_018319.1 coordinate 398,840, forward strand.
TCACATGACAGCGCGCCGGCCTCGTGCAGACGCGTGATGGCGTTGAAGGGCCGGTTTGGCAGCAGTCCGACCAGCGAGGCCCGCTCCTGTATCTGCTCAGCGGTCGCGCCGCGGATCTCAAAGCCGTACACCAGCACCCCATTCGAGAAGCTGTAGGACACGCTCATCATGACCTCAGCCCCCTCGATCTCCTGGAAGATGGACAGCAGCGAGGCGACGTAATTCGTGCGCTCGACCATGGTGGCCATCGTGAAGGACACATGCCCCTTTTCCACCTCCTCGACGTGGAAGACCGGGAAAACAGAGTTGAGCTGGCGGCGGAGTAGGCCCCGGATAATGTTCTTCTGCTCCTCCGTCATTTGCCTGGCGGCCGCCTGCGTCGGCAGTGCCGGGTTTTTGGGGTTGACATGCTCCTCCTGGCTGCTGCTCTCGACGAAGGACTCGATGGAGGCGCTGTAGATGGCGAACTTTCGGTCCTCGCTGACGTAGTGGTGCGTGTTACTGCCGAGATTAGGATCCTGGTTAAGGGACACAAACCGCGCCATCTTGCGCAGCATGCGCAGCTTCTTCTGAGGCTCGTTGTGACAAATGTAGAAGGCGGTGCAATGGTTCTCGTGGACGTACTCGAAGGAGTCGCCCATGCGGTGGCGAGCCTCCGCCGTCAAAAGGCCCTTCACGTGGGCGATCATCTCCGCCTGAGAGAAGTTGCGCGGGTAGCTCGACTTCTCGAGGCCGCTCACGAAGGTGTTTGCGAGGGACTCGACAATGTTCTTGTCGAAGACAGCCTGCGTCGCAACAGCATTGATGATGGCGTCCCGGTCCACCAGCGGCGACGTGGCGCCGGAGGAAGCGAAGCGGCCCGGGGTGGCAAGCGAGGTGACACCGAGCAGCGTCATGGCGTGGCTGGCCGGGAGGGCGCGGCCACAGAGTCGGGCCACGGCCCGGGAGGCGGTATGGCGCATCATTTTTTTTTCGGTTGATGTCGAACTTTGTGTTGTTCTGAGAGGCCGTATGACGCTTAAGAAAGTAACGGGCACGAGAGAGGGGAGAGAGCGCGCGAATAGCCTGAGGAGGAGGAGGAGGGGGGGGAGAGACACGTGACAGCACGGCTGTGCGGGTGTGAGAGGGAGAGGGAGGGAGGGGGAGGGGCAGGCAAGACTACAAGAAGGTCGTTTTGTGGTTTAGGGGAAAGTGCAGCCGGGCAAACAAAGCACACACTCCCGGGCAGACACGGACGGACACAGACAGGGAGACAGAGAGCTACACGATCACACCGACAAGAGGACTCGAACGACAACGACAACGAAGACACCCAAGATGAAAGCGAGAGCGGTAATAAGAATAGACGGACACAGAGACGGGCTGCGAGCGAGGGCAAAGAAAAGAAAAAAAAACGGAAGGCACGTAGACGGTGAAGCAAGAATTAGGTCGACAAAACAACAACCAACAACAAACAAAAGGCACGCGATGAGTCGGTGTGTGCTTGTGTGTGTGTGGTTGATATAAAACAACAGCTCCCCCTAAAAAAAAAAGTGACAACAAATAATAAATAAATAAATAAATAAATAAAAAAATGCGAAAAATTTTCGTCGTCCAGACCGCGACAGGGCACACACAAATGTATATATATATATATATATACACACACAAAAAATGTGAAAATCTCCAAAAAAAACGTTTTTTTATGTTTTTTTTTTTATTTGTGTGTGTGTGTGTGTGTGTGTGTGTGTGTGGTCCCTTGATCAGGCAGGCACACAGGCAGGGAGGGAGGGAGGGAGGGACAGACACTACACCACAACACCGTCAAGGAACCACCTATACTAATACGTTCCCCCTTTATATATATTAGTCGTGTGTGTGTGTGTGTGTGTGTGTGTGTGTGGTCCCTTGATCAGGCAGGCACACAGGCAGGGAGGGAGGGAGGGAGGGACAGACACTACACCACAACACCGTCAAGGAACCACCTATACTAATACGTTCCCCCTTTATATATATTAGTCGTGTGTGTGTGTGTGTGTGTGTGTGTGTGTAGGGCGGGAGAAGGGGAGGGGTGATGACGGAGTAAGTAGGCTGCCTTCGCTTGTTAGGTCTTATACAGGTGTATGATATTCGCGCCACTTGCGCAAGACTTGACCACGCGAGTGGGGGTGGGAGGGGGAGGAGGAGGTTGGAGGAGGGCGTGACAGCTTTTCGCGAGGGCGCGATCGCACAGGGGCCACGGGGAAAACACAAAAGGACAAAAAACAACAAAAAACACGAAAAACGAGAGCGCACGGTGCCCCACGAGAGATGTTGGGAGCGGGCGAGATGGGGGGGGGGGCACTCACGACGATGCCACGTTGAACACAACACGGGCCGCAGTGCGAGAGAGGGCGGGACGTGTAGAAAACGAACGACGAGGAGAAGGAAAGGAAAGGTGAGAGTGAGAGTGTGTGTGAGAGAGGACGGGGATGAAGAGGAATAGGGGAACAGAAATTCATAAAAGCCGAGCTGCTTACACCAGCCCACATGGGCGAAGGGGGAGGGGAGGGGGGGTGGCGGTGGTGGCACAGATGCGTAGAGAGGGGAGAAAAAGGGGAGGGGGCGGTGGAGGGACGTGATGGAGAGCTTGGTGGAGGCGCACCCGCATCCGTCACGGTGTGGTGGATGGCGAGAGAATGAGAGAGCAGCTGGGGAGCACGCACCGGTGTACATAGACACCACCGCACGTCGGTGGAAAAGGACGGAGAACGGTGATGGGGAGGCTGGGTGGGTGGCGGGAGGGGGTTGACCAGCAGCACCGGCGCCGCCTTTGTGGCCTCTATCTCGTTCGCTCCTCTTGTGCGTGCGGTGCCCCTCGGTTACACGTCTTCCTTCTTTTTTTTTTTCAGCCACGACATCACTCACAGTAGTTAAACGTTCCGACTTAACCGCAGCTGCTGTCACCCGTGTCGGCAGTGCGCCTGCTTGCCTGGCTGTGTGTAACAGCGCCAAGGGGGGAGGGGGCTGGATGGAGGGTGACGTCGGGAGGACGCGGCGAACATGAAAGGGAGCGCGTTGAAGAAGGATGAATGCCCTGGATAAAACTGCATCCATCGGTATATCAAGGCTGTGAAAAATCACCGAGGGGGGGGGGAAGCAGATCGCTGCTGTCCTCTCCCTCCTCCCGGCAGAAGGTATCTGCTGCATCGATCCCTCGCTACGGCTGCTCAGTGGAGTTGGCAACCCGTGAGAGAGGGAGACAGCCAAAGGTGGCAGCTGCTGCGCGGCTGCCGGCTTTCTATTTTCTGCTCCGCGCGTCCATGTCCGCCTGGCCCGTAGCTGCCTTCCCCTCTACACTATCCTCGCTGGAGAGAGGGGTGTTTTCCTCTTCGATTGGGAGCGGGCTCGAGATGGCGAACGGCACCGACAACAGCGAAGGGGCCAACGCCCGCGCAGCGCAGTAAAGCAAAAAGACACCGCGAGGCAGGCCACACACACACACACACACACACACGTGCACTTGCACACGCACGAGTGCGGCTCACGACTTGCGGTTCATCACCATCGACAGCGCGCTCTCAAGTGCGTCGCGCGCGGGCGAGGGGTGCAACTTGTGCAGCGACTCCAACCCAAGCCGGCAGTGCTCGTCCGCGCGGTGCATGGCCTCGGCCACCGCACCTTCCTTTTCCACTGCCTCCAGGCAGAACTTCGCGTCGCCCGGCTCAGCGAAGCGGCGGCACACCATCTCCTTCACCGTCGCGTTGCGCTGCGCCACGAGAAGCACCGGAATCGTCGCGATGCCCTCCTTCATGTCCACCAGCTTCGGCTTCCCCAGCATCTTCTCGTCGCCGGTGATGTCAAGGCAGTCGTCGAGGATCTGGAAGGCGATGCCAAGGTGCTTGCCAAAGTCGAAGGCCGTCTGCTCCAGCGCTTCATTGCCCGGGTCCGCCAGCACCGCCGTGGAGGCGAGCGAGTTGGCGATGAGCGACGCCGTCTTGCAGAAGCTTTTCTGCTCATAGCGCGGGATGTCGAAGCAGCCGTCCATCTGAATAAGCTCACCAGATGTCAGTTCCTCCAGCGCGGTCGTCATGAGAATGACGATGCGTGGCACCTGCAGCGTGGCAATGTAGAAGGACGCGCGGGCCAGTATGTAGTCACCGGCGAGCACGGCACGCTTTGTGTCGTAGACTTTGTGTAATGCGGGGCGTCCGCGACGCGTGTCGGTCTTGTCGATGACGTCGTCATGCACCAGCGAAGCTGTATGGATGAGCTCCGTGACCTCCGCCAGCCGTAAGAATGGCAGGATGGTGCCCGGCGTCACCTCGTCCAGCGGCCCGATCGGCTCCTCGAGGAGACGTGCACTCACGTCGAGCGGCAGCATCGCATGTGCCATGAGCACCACCAGCGCCGGACGCATCAGCTTGCCGCCGGCAGCCAGCACATACTTGCCGGCATGGTCCAGCACCTCGTTGTTCGTGTTGGTCACGAGTGACTGAATGTGCTCCTTGATGGCGGTGACCTCGCGGCTTACTAAGGCGAAGGAGCGACCCTCCACCGCGAGCGCCTTGCTGCCCTGCCTCTGCGCCGCGACGCACAGCCGCGCCAGAGAACGCTGCACCATTTGCGTGTCCCCTTCTCCTTCTTGCTTTGCTTTGGGGGGGGGATCTGAGTCTCGGTGTGTGTGTGTGTGTGTGTGTGTGTGTGTGTGTGTGTGTGTGTGTGTGTGCCTGTGAGCAGAGGTGTTGCGTGATTGCTGGCCGCTTCTTTTTTTTTCTTTGGCCTGTGATTACTGATTTTTTCTTTTGGTGTGTGTGTGTGTATGCATGTGTGTATGTGTGTATGTAGAGAGAGGGAGGGGGTGGGGTGCGGTGGGGTGGGACGAGAGACACTGACCACACAGCTAGAGGCGCCGTACAGATGATGGTAAGCTGACGCACGCACAGGCACAGAGACACGGAAGGTTCACACGATGAAGCAAAGGACCGATTAGGTGCATCCAACGCAGACAAACGTTGAAAAGACAAAACAAACCAATTAACCACAACAACAGAAAGCTGGGGAGTCATGTACATGTGTGTGTATGGACGCCGTCACGGGAAGATGTATGGGGATGGGCGAAGAAAGGCCAGGAAGGACGGCGCAGGTGGTAGGAAGGGAGAGATGGGCAGAGCCGAGGAGGAAGGAGAAGGGGCATGGCGCCGGCTAAGCGGTGGTGGCCGTGGAGGGAAGAAGAGGAGAGAGCGGGGGGAGGAGGGGGCGGAGGGTACGCCGTGGGCTGCGGAAAGCGCCATCACCGTATCCACAGAGGGCAACTCGCTCTCCCCCCTCGCTCCCGCAGTTGTGCCTTTGCTTGAAAAGGTTGAGCTGTCCACGGCCAGACCGCGCTCAGGTCACACAGACAGACATGCGGACACATGCACACAAACCAAGCAACACTTTGTGCATTTCCTTCACCATCAGCGCGGACACGTCGATCAAGCTTTCGCCCGCGGTCTTCACAGACGTTGCTTCTTCTTGACGAACTTGTTGAGCTGGAAGCTGCCGCCGTCATCGTCGTCGTCATCGTCGGCGGCACTCACCTCGTCGTCCTCGCGCAGACGAATGCCATCGTGGTGCTGCTGTTGCTGCTGCTGCTGTTCCACTTCGGCGAGTGCCTGCATCTCGCGCTGAATGCCTTCGTTGCTGATTACTGCACTCGCGAAGATGCCGCCGCGCACGGCAGGCTTCCTGCCACCGCCTACAGTGCCGTCGCCATCGTCGTCGCCGTCATCGCCGGGCACTTGTCGCCCGGGCCCCCCGAATGGCTCTTGCTTCTCCTTCGACGATGGCGCCGCCGTGGGATCGGCCGAGGCCATAGCACCACTACCGCTCTTCGCGTACACAGAAGCCTCCTCTACGGATCTTAGTAGCTGCTCGTCCGCCTCGAGATCCTCCACGGTGATGTTCAGCCTTGTGGCGGCCCGCTCGCGCAGTCGCTGTTGCTGCTTCGCCAGCTTTTCCTGCTCTCGCAGCTCGCGCTCAAGCCGGATTCGCTCCATTCGTTGTTCCCGTGTCTCCCGACGCTGTGCATGGGCTGCAAGCTCGGCCGCCTTCTGCTCGAGCAGCTGACGCGCCTTCTCCGCCTCCGCTGCCTCCAGCGCAGCTTGGCGGCGCTCTTCTTCCTCTGCCTTTGCCCTCTCCTTCTCTGCCAGCTCCGCAGCCACCTCCTTCGATGCCTGCTGCATCGCCAGCGCCAGGTCCATCACGGCGTCACCGATGCCGCCGTCCGGATCCAGTCGGTCATCCTGCTGCTGGGCAAGACGCTGTTCCACCGGCACGATGAGCTTTTTACGATTCTGCCAGCTGCTCACGCAGAACGGGACCACCACCTTGCGGTTGTTCGCCGAGGCGGCGCCACCACCACCACCAGCGCTGTGCTCAGAGACCGCCGTCAGCATTATTAACGAGGACGACGTGCTTGCAGCCAGGTCGCCGGATGCGCTGCCGCCATCACCCGCCTGCTGCCTCTTGTTGTTGTGGTTGCTGCTGCGCTCCGGCGGCCGCAGCAGCAGGGCACCTGTGAAGAGGGACTTTTTTTCCGTCGTCGGCGACCGCACAATGGGGCCTGGGTCACACGTCGCACCATCGACGCCGGTGGAGCTGCCGCCCGCCGCCGTGATCGTCAGCGTGAGCCCCTGGCTGTTCGGCTTGTTTGAGGCAGAGCGGAGACGACTCTGCACAGCGAGGCTGTGGCTATCGAACACCTCTGTTGTCTGGCGAGCAGCGGCCAGGGTTTCTTGCAGCATCTGTGCGGTGCGCGCCGTTGTCTCGTCAGCCGTTTCACCTGCAGTGGAGGGAGAGGCGGTCGTGGCAAGAGCCGAGGTGCCACACCTCAGCGCGGAAGTCGCTTGCGGGACCACCGTCAGGGCCTCCGAGGTGGCGGGTTGTAGGGGCGAGTATGCTGATGCCAGTGGGCCGCTTTGGCTGACCTGCGCGGCACCCGTGGCGCCTGGAACGCGGCGCACTGTTGCCTCCATAGGAGAACTTGTGCTTGTCGCCGCCTGGGAGACGGCCTCGGCAACGGCGGCGAGCACCATGGCGGGTGCTCGCTGCTTCCCCATGCCGTGCGGGTACTGGATGAATGGGCAGTCCGCAAAGGACCCCCCATCGTAAGACTGAAGACTCATCAGCGCGTGTCTGGCCTGGGCGTACTGGGCTCGGTGAAAAGCTGGCGAGGTGCCCCAAACACGGAGGCAGCGCGTGGAGGATTGGATGGAGAGAGCGCAGAGAGAGTGGGGAGGTGGAAGAGGTACAGTGGGAGACACATCTGCAGGCGGTCGCCGTGCATCTATGTATATGTGCGGGCGTTCATGAAGTAGAGGAAGGGAAAGCTCGTCGGCGTGATCATGGGAGGAGGAGATGCCCGATGAGCGGAGGAGGGAGGCGAGGCAGAGGAACACGGGGCAAAGACGGCTCCCCCTTCCCCTCCGCTGTTTCTCTCTGTGCTCGATGCGCCCACCAAGACGCGCCTGCCCCCCTCTCTTGCCTTCTCCTCTTCCATCGTTGCCGTCCGTCCGTGCAGAACCGTCGCGCATACGTTCCTGAACACTGACGGCTCCCCCTCCACACACCACAGGGGGGGGGCGGACGGGGGCGGATAGGTGCAACATAAAAACGGCCGCCAAGGGGAAGGGATACACACAGACAGAACACGGCTGCGAACAGCAGATGCAGGAGAGGGGGAGAAAGCAGGCGGACATCACGAGGGGGCAGGATGAGCGCATCGCGCTGCTTTTCTACCCCTGCGTATCACTCTTCTGCTCTTGTCACTGTCTCCAGCGCCACAGCGGGATGCATACTCCTGAGAAATGAAAGAACACACAACAACAGGAAGAGATTCGGCTGTGATCCACCAGGAAGACCGCGCATACACACACACATATATATATATACGTTTACATATATATTTATAGAGATATATATAAACGCCATAGACAGACGCAGAGACGCCAACACACGCCCGTCCTTTGCTTAGGCATACGCACACATTCTGCATCGCGAGAGGTAGGTGGGAGAGGGAGGAAGGCGCAAGCAGAGGCGGATGGTGCTGGGTGATGGGTAGGAGAGGGCAGGGTGGAATACATTACGGGAATCTTTCCCATCCAAGACAACCACCTCTTCTCCCTTCCCGCATGCGTTTTTCTGTGGTGTCTCCCCCTATCCCAGTTTTCATGACCATCTACATCCCGTACCCGAGAGCCACAGACGATATATCTTTCTCGTCTCCACAGCACGTGCGTGTGTGTCTGTGTGTGTGTGTGTGCCCCACCGAGAGTGCCATGGCGGGGACGAGATCAACGTTCCAAAATAAAACCACACAAACCGTCCCGCAAAGACGCACACACACACACACACACACACGCGCGCACACGGAGGGGGTTCGGTGGTGGTCGGCGGAGTCGGGGACGGTGGCCACAGTGGCATCACACCACTGTCGTTCCGATAAGGGGCACCAAGGACGCGGGGAGCCCGTCCGGGATACTTGCCCACCAATGGAGAAATATGAAAGGAGTCCGTGGGTGCCGACCAGTGACTGATCCCGGTGCGCAGGACGGGGCAGCGAGCATTGTGTCTCAAAGCTTGCTGAAGTACCCTTCAATAGATGCCTTCGGTTCTGGCTTCATTGTGGGGTCGCCCTTCTTCCAGTTGGCGGGGCACACCTCGCCGTGCTTCTCCACGAACTGAAAAGCCTCCAGCAGGCGCAGAACCTCCTCCACGTTGCGGCCCACCGGCATGTCGTTGACGGTGATCTGGCGCAGGACGCCATGGGGGTCGATGATGAAGAGACCGCGGTAGGCCACGCCCTGTGCCTCCGCCAGCACGCCGTAGACACGAGCGATGGACTTGGTCTTGTCGGCCAGCATTGGGATCGCCATGGTGCCGAGGCCGCCCTTCTTGCGGTCCTGCAGCGTCCACTGCAGGTGCGCGTACTCGCTGTCCGTGGAGCACGCGATGACGTCGCAGTTGAGCTCGTTGAAGCGAGCCACGTTGTCGGAGAACTGAATGATCTCTGTCGGGCACACGAAGCTGAAGTCATACGGGTAGAAGAAGAGCACGACCCACCTGCCCTTGTAGGCGGAGAGGCTGATCTTCTTGAAGCTGCCGTTGGGCATGAGCGCCATCTCCTCGAAGGCCGGCGCGGCGCAGTTGATCTTGGCGTCACCGCAGGACATGGCTGACCGGTGGCTGCGAGGGGGCGCGGGGAGGGAGAGAGAAAACAATGATGGGTGTGGAGAGCGTTAGGAGAGGGGCGTGTGCGTGAGGCGAGGGCGGATATATGGGCGGTGATCCTGCGTGTGCGTGTGCGCATGTGTTATGGTTATGTTGGGGGGTGGGTGGGTGGGTGGGGTGTCGGGGCGCGTGAGAGGGTTGGGGAGGATTGGTGAGGGCGGGAACAGAGGGGCAGACGTGTGGGAGCGGGTGATGGGAGCGGCTAGCAGGGGAGATGGCTGGGCATAGCGGTCGGTGCCTTCGTGCGGCTGGGGGTTTGGCAGGGCGTGCACACACGTGCGGCTCGTCTCTCTAGTCGAGCTGGTCGCCGTGCTGCCCGTGCCGATATAGTGCTGCTGCGGCCCGCAGCAAGTGATTGGCGTGGATGTCGTCAGCAGGCCTTGCGCCGTTGGCGCTCAGCTGCCGAGCGGGGCACGCACCGCCCTGCTGTGCACGTGCCGTTCCCTGGTGTGAGAGGGGGCGTACGCGCTGCGAGAACGGAGCTAGCGGCGTCAGGGGGCAACGCGCAGGTGAGCTTACCTTGCATGTCTGGTCATCCCGATAGACGGCCCTCTCCGCGGAGGCCCTTCAGATCAAGGGGACCGCTCCGCGGTAGGTGCGCTGGCACCTCGCGCTCCAGCTCAAGCGACTTCAAGTGCGGCATCTCCCTCGTCATCGAGTACCCCAGCGACGTGGGCAGCGGCGGCGGCGCCAGCACTGGCGGGTCCGCGAAGTGCCGCGCCGTGAAGTTGTCCGTCGACCGGAACACGTACTCGACCAGCACGACGACGCTGAGGATGAAGGCGCCGTGGAAGCGCAGCGAGGCGAAGCGTGCACCACGTGCGCCACGGATCTTGCGGTGGTCCTTGCGCTTCCACCACTGCTCCGGCCAAAACACGGTCATGGCCCGGGGGCGGGGGTGGCGCTGGTGGCGACGGACGTGTGCACGGGGTAGCAATGCGTGTCTGAGTGTGCGTCTGCGTGCGGGCAGTGGCCTGCGCCGTGACCGCCTCTTCTTGCGCTCGGAGGCGGAAGAGGGGGTGCGGCAGTTGAGTGCGGCTGTAGAAAGCAGCACCTGGGAGCACAAGAGCTTATTAAAGGAGTGGCGTGAAGGGAGAAGAGTACGAGGTTGGGGCATTTTGCAGTCGCGCGTGTGCATGGTGGCCGAGGGGGTTGACGTTCGGTGGTGGTGGTGGTGGTGGTGGGGTGTATGCGTGCGTGGAGGCGCGCGTACGCACATCGCGCACGAAGAGGCCGCGGCGGGCCATCCATGTGGCGCCGCATCCGAGGTACGTGCTGTGTGCTGCCGCAGGAGCCCTTGTTTCGTGGGTGCACCACCGGCTGGGGGAGGGCACGAATGAGAGGAGAGCGAAGACAAATCACGCAAAGGCAGATGAAAACGAAGAGGGATGCCGTGTAACGCACGCGTCTCCTGCGCCGAACTCCAGTAGACATCGGCTTATGGAGAGAAGGTGGGTGGGTCTTGTGGTTGTGCTGGCGTGTCTGCAGGTTCACGGTGGTGAGTGGGTGTGTGGGTGGGTGGATGCGCATGGACATCTTGGATGTTGCCACGGACGCACACGCTTTGGCACACCTGCCGACACGCTCAGTCTGTCGCGTACACCAGACGCTTGCACCTGTGGGTGCACGCGCCGCACATAAATATAGAAGGCATCAGAGGAAAGAAAACAGGCAAACAGAAGAACTGGGGGGAGGGGGGAGGGGGCGGGGCGGCGGCAGGAT
>NC_018319.1:409892-537392 GCF_000234665.1 Leishmania mexicana MHOM/GT/2001/U1103
GCGCGGCGCAGTTGATCTTGGCGTCACCGCAGGACATGGCTGACCGGTGGCTGCGAGGGGGCGCGGGGAGGGAGAGAGAAAACAATGATGGGTGTGGAGAGCGTTAGGAGAGGGGCGTGTGCGTGAGGCGAGGGCGGATATATGGGCGGTGATCCTGCGTGTGCGTGTGCGCATGTGTTATGGTTATGTTGGGGGGTGGGTGGGTGGGTGGGGTGTCGGGGCGCGTGAGAGGGTTGGGGAGGATTGGTGAGGGCGGGAACAGAGGGGCAGACGTGTGGGAGCGGGTGATGGGAGCGGCTAGCAGGGGAGATGGCTGGGCATAGCGGTCGGTGCCTTCGTGCGGCTGGGGGTTTGGCAGGGCGTGCACACACGTGCGGCTCGTCTCTCTAGTCGAGCTGGTCGCCGTGCTGCCCGTGCCGATATAGTGCTGCTGCGGCCCGCAGCAAGTGATTGGCGTGGATGTCGTCAGCAGGCCTTGCGCCGTTGGCGCTCAGCTGCCGAGCGGGGCACGCACCGCCCTGCTGTGCACGTGCCGTTCCCTGGTGTGAGAGGGGGCGTACGCGCTGCGAGAACGGAGCTAGCGGCGTCAGGGGGCAACGCGCAGGTGAGCTTACCTTGCATGTCTGGTCATCCCGATAGACGGCCCTCTCCGCGGAGGCCCTTCAGATCAAGGGGACCGCTCCGCGGTAGGTGCGCTGGCACCTCGCGCTCCAGCTCAAGCGACTTCAAGTGCGGCATCTCCCTCGTCATCGAGTACCCCAGCGACGTGGGCAGCGGCGGCGGCGCCAGCACTGGCGGGTCCGCGAAGTGCCGCGCCGTGAAGTTGTCCGTCGACCGGAACACGTACTCGACCAGCACGACGACGCTGAGGATGAAGGCGCCGTGGAAGCGCAGCGAGGCGAAGCGTGCACCACGTGCGCCACGGATCTTGCGGTGGTCCTTGCGCTTCCACCACTGCTCCGGCCAAAACACGGTCATGGCCCGGGGGCGGGGGTGGCGCTGGTGGCGACGGACGTGTGCACGGGGTAGCAATGCGTGTCTGAGTGTGCGTGCTTGCTTGTCCGGCTGTGGGGTGTGTGGTGAGAGGCAGAGAGGGTGAGATGGGGCGAGCGGATGAGGCAGGGGTGGGGCAATCATGACGCGGGTGAAGAAGCAGCCCACGTGGACTGTGTGTTCTGCTGGCGCATGGCAGGTACGCCGCTCTATCCCTTGCCTTCTCGTCTCGAGCTCTCCTTCAGTCTGCACGCCTGGTACGTTCACGCACACACTCCCTCCACTTGGCCCCCATGCCCTTCTCAGCGGTACAAGCGGCGAATGCTCCAGTGACACGCGCAGGTCGGGAGGTGTGGCGTGAAGGGGAGAATAGGGAGCGATGACGAGGGAGCGCTGGAGAAAGGCACAGGGAGGCGGAGGAGTGACGGAAAGGAAAAGGGGTGAGGGGGCGGCGCGGCGAGTCTGAGAGGTGCACGTCAACTGAGTGACCTACGCACGTGCCCACTTCTGCACAGCGAAGAAAATAATAAACGCCACGTCAAAACCCTCGAGCCATGAGAGCCGCGGTACAGCATTGGATCTCCTCTCTCTCTCATGTAGATCTGTACGTATGTATGCTCGTGTGCGTGTGTGGTCGTCCGGATGCAAGCCACAGGCGCCGTCCCGCAGGTCGGCACACACACACACACAGACTACACAAACGACCAGTCGCGGTGCGCGCATCTTTTCCGGCAGACAGTCAGCACGCGAGGAGAGAGAACGAGGAAGACCAGACAAGCGAAGACAACAGGAAGTGCGTTAACATGGAGAGGAAGAAGGAAAACAGTAGAGGCGACCGAGGGGGGGGGGAGTGCATCGCGTACACACACACGCACGCACACACGCGCGCACACACGCACGTGATCCAGCGTGCGAAGGAGGAAGAGGGAGGGAGGGAGAGAATGAAAAGGAAAATAGAAAATGTGAAGTCGCAGGCGATAACAACTGAGGATGATCATCTTGACGTCGATCAGCGTCGGGGATGCGATAGGGGAGGTCGTGTGGGTCAGCGGAGGGGAGTGGTAGTGGTGGTGGTGGTGAGTGCTTGTCAACATCGGGTGTGTGGTCGATGTCCCCGTGTGTGACTCAGCATACTTCTTCCCGTGTGCCTGTTTCTCGGATCGGATGTGACGGGACACAAGCAGCCACAGACACACACACACACACAGAGCCGCACACGCACCAAGACCCTTTTACGCACACGTAGAGGAAGGCGGACATGCACTGAGACATCGAGGCGTGGGTGGGTGACTGGATGGGGGGTGGGGGGAGGAGGGGTGGGGGCCACACCACAGATCATCGGCGCCCTCGTCGTTCATCCGGGATCTTCAAATAGGAAAAAAACAAAATTTAAGAAGGACATGAGAAGGGAGGCCACACCGACACACACACACACACGCACACCGAGAGTGGCAGGCAGGCAGGCACACAGGCAGGCACACAGGCAGGCAGGCAGGCAGCCGAGGGGGGGGGGCACGAGCCGGGAGCCGCAGCGAGCAAGGCGAAAAGAAAAACATACACACCAGCAGCGAAACGCCAGAAAGGACGCGTCATGCGTATTTACCGTGCGTGGGACACCATCTTCGTTGCACAATCCTTCCCGGCGCCTCCCTTCCGTGCCTCGCCCTCCATCACTTTCGCGTGTGTGTGTGTGTTTGTGTGTGTCTGCGTGTGTGTGTACGCCCCAGCTCTCTGCGCTCGTGCGTCCATGATTGTACGAGACCCAAACAGAGGCACCGCAACATGTGTGTGCGTGTGTGTGGCGGAGGAGGGGAACGCGGGGAGGGGGTTGGCGAGGACAAGTGTGCGAGGGTTCCATTCATCGCTGTCTACATCATATCCTACCGCCCGCCCTTCACGCCCTTCTCGCACCCGGTGCCAATGGCGGGCGGGGTCACACCGGCTCCTGTGACACTCACAGATTTACTGCTTGCTGAAGTACCCTTCGATAGATGCCTTCGGTTCCGGCTTCATTGTGGGGTCGCCCTTCTTCCAGTTGGCGGGGCACACCTCGCCGTGCTTCTCCACGAACTGAAAAGCCTCCAGCAGGCGCAGAACCTCCTCCACGTTGCGGCCCACCGGCATGTCGTTGACGGTGATCTGGCGCAGGACGCCATGGGGGTCGATGATGAAGAGACCGCGGTAGGCCACGCCCTGTGCCTCCGCCAGCACGCCGTAGGCACGAGCGATGGACTTGGTCTTGTCGGCCAGCATTGGGATCGCCATGGTGCCGAGGCCGCCCTTCTTGCGGTCCTGCAGCGTCCACTGCAGGTGCGCGTACTCGCTGTCCATGGAGCACGCGATGACGTCGCAGTTGAGCTCGTTGAAGCGAGCCACGTTGTCGGAGAACTGAATGATCTCTGTCGGGCACACGAAGGTGAAGTCGAGCGGGTAGAAGAAGAGCACGACCCACCTGCCCTTGTAGGCGGAGAGGCTGATCTTCTTGAAGCTGCCGTTGGGCATGAGCGCCATCTCCTCGAAGGCCGGCGCGGCGCAGTTGATCTTGGCGTCACCGCAGGACATGGCTGACCGGTGGCTGCGAGGGGGCGCGGGGAGGGAGAGAGAAAACAATGATGGGTGTGGAGAGCGTTAGGAGAGGGGCGTGTGCGTGAGGCGAGGGCGGATATATGGGCGGTAATCCTGCGTGTGCGTGTGCGCATGTGTTATGGTTATGTTGGGGGGTGGGTGGGTGGGTGGGGTGTCGGGGCGCGTGAGAGGGTTGGGGAGGATTGGTGAGGGCGGGGACGGGAGGGCAGGGGGAAAAGGGGTGTCGATATCAAAGGGGGGCATCGCTTCGAAACGCATCCAAAGGCGTAGCACGGGACTACAAGGATGGATGCCTCATGGCGGAGTGGCAGGGGGGGGGCGAAGCAGCCGACACTCACCATCGCCGCAGCACCACCGCCGCCCTCCCTAGAGGCCGAGGTTTTGGACGCTGGTACGGAGGCACGCGAGATGGAGGGAAGCTGAGGAAGCAACGCATGCGCCTGAGCGTCCCCCTCCTCCTCTGACTACGAGGCTGGGCGAAAAGGTGAACAACAACGGCGGCCTGGGAGTTCGAAAGAGGCCCGCGTGTGCGCGTCAGGGGAAGGGAGGTGAGGGGAGGTGAGCACGGCCGGTGTTTGCGACTCTTGTGTGTGTGTGTGTGTGCTGCTGCTGCTGCTGCTGCCCGTTGTCGTGATGCACTCGTTACCAGTTCATCATCGCATGCATGCGGCCTTAGTTAGGAGAGCACGCACGGGGCGTCTTCAGCTGTGAAGGCACATGCACCGAGGAAGGGAGGCCCGTCATCCGTCCCCCCCTCCGGCCCTTGCAAACGGGAAATCCGCCAGGAGCTTTTCCCATCCTCACCGGACCGGGCATCTGTTGTGCGGTGCCGACGTGCCCCCCCAAACCAACCATGGCACGCGCGCCTTTTCGCCTTGTCCCCTCTTCATCGTGCGGTGATACAACCCGCTGGCCATGTAGACGACGATGACGGGGAGCACCGTCGCCCCCTTCTTTTTCCCATACCATCTACATCACCGCTCCTTCGACGCAGAGGAGGGTGGCACTGGTGGGGTAGTGGAGCGGCTGCGACTGCGCTTCCGGTTACCCCCAGCAATGTTTGGCGCCGACGGCGCGCTGGTCAGTATCGGCCCCGACTTCGCTGGTGCGTAGGACTTGGTGTCCTCCGTCTTCGCGGTCATGCTCACCACAGCCTCACCCATGGTATGTATGGCAGCCATCGCGAACTCTGGCGTCTGCATAAGCCGCTCAAACTCGGGCTGGATCAGTGGAACCGCCCTCTCAGCCACCCGCATTAGCCGCTCCACGCGTACCGGCTGCAGATGCGCGCTGGACGCAAAACTGCTGTACAAGGTGGCGCGTGACGGCTCGGCGCTCGGGTCGGCGGGCGGCGGTGGTTTGTTTGCCCACCGCAGCCGCGGCTCTGTGCGTGCCAGCAACACTGCCATGACCACCTTCTCCGCCTCCACGAACACCGCCAGCTCCGACGCGCCGGGGTCGGGCTTGCTTTCGCACTGACGTATCGCGCGGAAGAGGGCGAGGCAGGGCATCTCGTAGCGGATGAGAGGCAGCTGCAACAGCCGCACGTAGTAATGGATTAGATTCGGCGCGTACTGTTTCGCCATCTGCGCCATCTCCTCGCCCAGGTTCGTCGCATCGAGGATTTCTTGCCGTCGGGACTCCACATCCTTGAGCGTCCCGTCCAACACGCGCATCTCGCTCAACGGGATCGGCTGCCCCAGGTGCTCGGCCGCCAACATTACGGACGCCGCCGCCACCTCTGTCTGATGCTCAACTCGCATGCCACGCTCTCGGCGAAAGCCGACGAAGTGCTTCGCCAAGGCGATGGCGTCGCGCAAGATGGCCTCGTCATGGCGACGAGAAAGACGGAAGAACACCTCTAGTTGAGCCGACATCCGCGGGTGGAGCTTCGTCTTGGCGTACTTGGCTGTGTCGCCGAACGGACCGGCGTTGGTGGCCGAAGCGGCACCGTTGGGGCGCCGCAAGAGGCCTGCAGCGGCGGCCGCCGCTTCCTCCCGGGTCAAACCAGAATTTCTCGCCGTCGCACGGCCAATGGCGCCGCCGTTTGCAGGGTCCCAGCCGCCGTCGCCGCCGCGGTCGACGTCCGCGTACGTCGCGTCCTTCTCGAAACGGGTTGCCACGTTCTCCTCGAGACCCATCGCCACCACGGTAGCACAATTTACACATGCAGCCTCGCCGCGTGCCTCGTCCGTCTCGATGCTGTCGATGGCCCCGCAGTAGGGGCAGTTCTTGCCAACGTAATCCGCTGCCGTGGCCATGGTTGAGTGGTATGCTGTATGGGTGTGCAGGGTGGTGGTGGGTGGGGTAGGATGCCTCTCTGTTGCACGTGTGTGTGTGTGTGTGTGCGCTCACACACTGGCGCGTGCACCTGTGTGCATGTGAGCCGAAAACACAAAGGGGAAGAAAGGGTTGGTCGGGGGTGGGAGTCGGGGAGTCGGGGTGGGGGGCCACGGGCGGTGTTGCACACGGCGCACAGTGATGTGCTTTCGACATATCTTCGCTTTCCGTCGTTTCGGTCAGTCGACCACCTTCGCCGTGTTTGAATGGGAGCAGGAAGGACGGACTGAAGAGCAGCGTCGGAGTCTGCGGGGTGTGCGGTGGGGTGGGGTGAGCACCTCCCCACCGCTACAGAGCTCCGCCGAACTCTTGATCTTCTCCTCGTGTTTTCGATGAAATTACTTTGTGAGCTGTGCGTATGCACGCGTGTCTGTCATATTGACGTCCGCCAGCCACCGATGGATGATGCACCTCTCTCCCCCTCCACGTCCTTTGCACCTTCACCTTCTCGAAGGGTGGTGGTGGTGGTAGGGGTGGGGTGGCAACTGCCGGACGCCTCTGCCGTTCCACCGCCTCACGCATCTCGCCTCCACTCCGGCTCTGACGACCCCTCCGCTGCGGCCACTGCGACAGGGCAAAGAGAGAGAGGTACCGACGTGGTGGCGGTGAGAGAAGGTGTATGTGAGCGTGTGTGTGCGTGGAGGAGAGCGTAGACACACGCGCACCCCCGTGAAGGCAGCCTCACCGCCAACGAAATGGCTGCTCTTGCATCCACCGCCCGTCAACGCGTCCTCTGCCACTTCTCTTACATAGACTCTCACCAGCTCCCCTCCTCCTCCCCTTCGCTGCTCAGCCGCAGTTGGCGCGGCTGCACATCCTCATAGGAGCTGCACCAACTGCGCACGCACCTCCAGCTCCGCCGCGTACATCTCTTGGAAGTCTGCGAGGATCGTGAATCTCGTCGTGGGTGCTGCAGTGGAGGCCTTAAGGGGTGATAGTGCACCACTCAGTGCTGTGCCGCCCGTCGCGACGGCAACGTCGCTGCCGAAGGAGTCGTCGTCACCCGACCACCCATCCTTGGCAACTTTTTTGGCAACGCTGGAGAGATGCATGGACGGTAGCGGCTTGCGTGTCTCCTCTGCGACTACGTTCATGTGGACGGCATTGTCGCTCCACCCCCATCCATCGCCTTCCACCCCCGCCATCGGTGGCGGTGTCTCCTCGATCGTGGACGCTGCCGGTAAAGGCGAGGGCTCTGCGCAAAACACGCGACTGCGCAATTCGTGACACTTGCGTGCCGCATCCGCACTCGGCGCGAACGGAGCTGGCGGCGAAGGTGCATTATGGGCCACGGCTGCTGCTGGTGCTCTGCCAACTCCCACCGCAGGTTGCACACTGCGGATGCGAGCTCCAGGCTCCACTTCCGCATCGTCATCGTCATCGCGGCATCCACAGTCCTCCCTGTCGTCCACGGCAGCGGCCCCGCTCTCCAGGTCCTCTGCTCGCCCGGCATCAACCTCCTGGCCGACGGCAGCGGGGTCGGAGTGCATCTCTATCCCCGCCCGCACCTCGACGCCTTCACTCGTGTCCGGCGCCGCGGTGGCTGTTGAGGGAAGTGTGCCTGGCTCACCCAGTAGAGAGGGGACGCCGTGACGGCTGCTGCCGCTGGCGGATGACGACTCACTCGAGCTAGCGCGCACGACCCGCAACGATGGAAAGCCTTGCGGGTGTGATCGCGGTGGTGCGTGTTCCGGTTGTGCTGCAGGTGATAGGACGCCTTCGGGCTGTGAAATCACCTCCCTGGCTGCCGCCTCGATGGCCGACAGGATGTTGCGCGCCGGGTTCGGCGTGGCCGGATCCTCCCGAGAGGAGGCATGGCGTTGCTGCTGCTGTCCACGGAGCTGCTTCACCGACTGCTGCGGCGGCAGCAGTAGGGATGACGCTATGGGTGCGATGGGAGCGGAGGCGGAGGAGACAGGCTCGACGAGAACGGTAGCGGCGGCGAACCCTTTCTTCTTTCGAGGCGGCCTTGCTGCCGCCACAGCCGCTGCCACCGACGCCTCACCGCCAGCGGAGGTTTTCCGTAGAGGTGCGAGACCGTGAGAGGGCAGAGGCACCACCGTAGCGGCGCGCGCTTCGTTGTCCTTAGCCGTCCACTCAGGGGGTTTAGCCTCGACGGGTGATGTATCCTTCTCCGAGTTGGAGCTCCAGCCCCAGTCATCGGCTTGCGCCGCACAGCTCCTCATCGGGTCCGGCACGACGACAGGTGCTGGTGGAGCAGCCTCCTTGGCCATGCCCACGACGACTGACGGCTGCCCAGCTGTGCTGCCTCTGGGTGCGTCTGACACCGCTGCTTGCCTACCCGTAGCTCTCCCCCTGCCGCGTACTGGCGGAGGAGGGGCGACGGTGTCGCGCAGTGCCGTTTGCCAGTGCGACAGGGTGCTGAAGAAACCGCCGGCGCCGCTGATGGCCGACTGCACTGCTGTCTGTGCCAGGCCGCCGCCCCAACCCTGCATCACATCCTCCTCGTCCTCTGAGTGCGTCGAGTGGGCCGCCAGCGAAGCGCTGTGGGGTGGCACCTCCTGCTGTTGCTCAGCCGTCGCTGACGTGATCGCCGTGGCACCCGCCCTCGCCGGCGCTGGTACGACTGCATTACCTGCCTCTCGCTGGCCAACACCGCTGAGTGAGGAGTGGAGGGCAACCACGGCGGCAGCGTCGCCGCCCCGCCCTTCGCGACGGCCTCGTCGAACGTGCTTCCGCGATGCTGGACCGCTGTCGTCACCGAAGACTCGTGCGCCGTCCCCACAGACGCCTCCTGTGTGCGCCACTGCCACCGCCACGGTGGGGGGATTCGACGGGTTCCCCAGCGAGTCTGCAGAGGAGGACGACGATGCACACGAGAGGGATGACATGCGGCTCCCCTGCCTCTGCACCGCGGTCAGCGATCGGTAGTGGTGCTTGCTCGTCTCCTGCTGCTCCTCCTCTTGCATGCGTGCCCAGGCCGCCTCTTCCGCTTGCCAGTACGCTTCTTCCTCGGCCTCTGCAGCAAGCTTCGTAAGCTCCAGGTGCGCGCGAGCTGCAGCCAACGCTAGCTCATCTCGCGCGTCGTCCTCGAGCGCCATGACGCCGGCACGGCCCTCCTCGTACAGGATCCACACACACCGTTCTTGCCGCTCCGCATCGAGCAGGAGAGACCAGGCAGCGTAGCCAACGGCCTGCACCCCCATACGATCGTCACGCTCCTCCTGCAGCAGCCGCCGCACCGCCAGCCGCTGCCGCTCTCCCCACTCACACCAGGAGCGGCGCAGCGCCTCGCGCGCCTCATCGAGGCGAAGCTGCTGCGCTCGATGGGCCAGTGCACATATGAGGTCGTGCTGATCGAGCGCAAAGACCATCAGCTCCCTCCGACGCTTCTCCGCCCGCAGTGCCACATACAGCTGGAGAAGACTGCCCTGAAAGGCAGGTGTGGCGAAGAGCTGCGCCTGCTCACGCAGGAGCTGCTCGCTACACTGGCGTCGCTTGAAGGCCTCCTCTCTCTGGAGAAGGTGCAGCTCATCTGTGTCGCCTACCGCCAAGCCGAAGGTTCTGCTTCTGCCGCTGTCGCCAGAGATTATCGTTGGCGCTGCTTGCGGCTGGGGCGTGGGGAAAGGCAGTTGGGCTTCGGCCGTGGATGCTGAAGCTGGCTGCGTTTCTCCGCGGGACAGGGACACCGCGACCGAAGATGTCTGTGCACGTTGCTGCGGGCGCTGATGCGCAGAACGAGGCGCCACTCTCGCGCCAATGGTGTTGAAGAGGGAGGTGCGGAGTGCACTTCCGACGTCTAACCAGGTAGATCCAATGGCCGCTGCTGCGTCCACAGAGCTCCTGCCGGCGACCTTTGCCCCGGGACCGGTCGGCGGCACCGCAGAAACCGCCTGTTGTGGTGCTTCGCCGTCACTCGGCGTCGGCAGAGTCAGACGCACCAGCTGGCGATGGTCCGCCGCTACGCACGCACTTAGACACTCGAGCATCACAATCCCTTTCCCATTCACGCTGCGTGCCGCCGCCCCGTTACGCCACTGCCGCCATTCGACATGCACGTCGGACTCGAGGTAACTCCTTGACACTGGGGTGGTGCTGCCCGGTGACGGTGTTGTCCCCCCTTCGCCGCGGGGGGCCGTCAGGTACTCGCGTGCGAAGCTGTCCGTGACGATGTCCAGCACCGCCTTTTTCCCAGAATCCTCCATGTGCTGGTAGAGCGGCGCCGCGACGCCGTGGATCCACTGCCGAAGAAGGTGCAGAATGGACGCATCTGCGCACATGACCACGGGGGTTGATGCTTGCTGAGCGGCTGGGCCGCGTTGTGTCGTTCCGTCCGCCGCGTCCTCCACGACGTGCGTGTGGGCGTTGTTGCACAGGAGCGCGTGGAGGACGTCGAGGACGAGCAGCAGCACGAGTGGTTGGAGGACTGCAAAGGACATCCCCTGCACAAGAGCACCGGTGAGCGGCTCCACAGCGTCTGCCAGCGCGTTGATGAAGGCCTTCAGCTGCGCCTCTGAGGTGACGAGGCGCCAGCGCGGCACCGGAGGACGGGGGAGGTGCGGAGCCACCTCGGCAGCATTACAACCGACAGTGTCCCCGATGTCCGCCTCTGCCGCGTGCATAGCCGCTGACTCCTCTACGTAGCCGTTCATCCGCAGCTCTTCCAGGATGTAGCAGCGCAACTCGCGGCGAAGGACTTCGCACGCCACAACAAACCAGCCAACGGGCAGCGGCGGCGCAGCGGACGGCGACTGCCAGAGCGGGAAATTATGGCTGCTCTCATCCTGTCTGGCACTCGTGTGACTCATCGTGTAGTGCATGGCGACGGCTATCGCGGCTGCAACGTACGTGGCTGCAGGGGAGAGAAAGAAGGTGCGCAGCTCCAGCGTCGATTCGTTGCCGTCGCCGAAGGAAGCAGTGCTGCTGGTGCTGCTGCTACTGCTACTGCCGTATCTGGGACTGCGACCGGAGGCGGCGGATGACCTCAGCGCTGATGGCTGTCCAGACTTGTCATCCCCATCCGCGTCACGTCGTGCCGCGCTTTGTTTCACGCTGCGCAGCACGACGCGTCGCTGCGCTGCTGCCAAGTTCCACGCCGCCGGCTGCAGCGCCATCAGCTGCGCCAAGGTGCGGAAGCGAACATCGCCGCGCTGCGCGGAGGAGGTGCTCGGCGAGGCTGACGGGGGCACGTCATACAGAGCGACGAGGCGCCGCAGCTGCCGACGCACGCGCTCACACACTTCGCCGGCGCAGAGCCGCTCCGGCGCACGCCCGTGAAGGGGCCCCTCTGCTCCCTCCGGCGTCATGCCGCCCGCGCTCCACGTTAGGGGCTCGTTGTACTGCGGGTACAATGGGGCTGGCGCTGGGGTGCGGCTACTGTGGCCGCTGCTGCTCAC
Organism: Leishmania mexicana MHOM/GT/2001/U1103; assembly: GCF_000234665.1. Classification (NCBI taxonomy): domain Eukaryota; phylum Euglenozoa; class Kinetoplastea; order Trypanosomatida; family Trypanosomatidae; genus Leishmania; species Leishmania mexicana. Next base: position 421,169 of record NC_018319.1, read on the forward strand.
TAGCTCCTCTTCCACAGCGAGCTGCTCAAGGGCCGGCAGGGCGTACAGCAGGCAGGGCCTGAGCAAGGCAAAGGCCACGTCGGCGGCGGTGACGGTGGTGGTGCTCAGCTGCTCGCCTTGCTGCTTCGCGCGCGCCAAGGCAGTGAAGAGATGCTCGTACATGCCAACGTCGGTGACCGCCATTGAGTCGCACAGCAGGACGTTCGCCCATATCTGCACCAGCCACGCGGCGATCGCGTCTGCCGCGGCGACACCTCCGCTGCGCATCGTTGACGCGGTCGCGCACGGTTTTGCAGTACTGCGGTGATGCAGCTTCTGGGCGATCGCTCGCCAGCTCTGCAGAGCACGCGTGAAGGCCGCGTAGGAGTGAGCATACCCCTCGGCCGCTGCCTCCCTCCCTACCTGCTGCTGCAAGCCCATCGCCCGCGAGACCTGTCCGCGGAGTGCACGTCCACTGCCCGCGCTTGCGTACACGAGGTGCAAGACCCGCATAACGTCTCCGATAGGCGGTGCTGTGGGCACAGCGGCGTGGCAGCAGCGCTTCTGGTAGGCGAGCAGGGCACCTGCTGAACACAGCGGCGGTGCCTCCAACGGGAGAAGATGATGCCAGGCGATCAGATACTGCGACACCCACGAACTGCCGACGGCACTGGCTGTCGCCGCCGCTGTATCACCCACCGCCACCGTTGAATTCATCACCCTTCCCATTCCCGCGTGCTCGTCCGGCTGGCGTGCACTCTGGTGGCTAGAATCTCGTGGTGGTCTGCTGTACACAAGACGCATGGCGGCAAAGAGCTCCTCGGCGGCGGTTGGGTCCTCCTGAGTGAGGCACCGTAGCACGCACACGCCGCGGTGAAGCGCCTGCAGCTGATCACCGTCTCGCAGTTTGGCACGCCGCAGCCACGGCGCATGCTGCTGCTCGTCGGCGATATCGATGCCCGGTGTCTTCTCCGGCTGTATCGCTGCTGCGGCCTCCGATGCCGCTGGTGGAAGCAGCTGCAGCGCTGCACAGAGACGGTGCGTCACGTGGTACCACAGGTACACGGTGAGGAGAGGCGCGAGAAGTGTAAAAGGAAACGGAGCCGACACCACCGTCGTCGCCGCCGCGGTCGCGAAGCCGTCGAGTTCGGGGGTATTGAGCAGCGGGTAGACCGGTAGCCGATCCGTAGCATCCGCCGCATCTGTCCGTGCATGATTCGCCCCCTGCACTTGCCCTCCGTCTTCATGGGCGCCGTGTACGCCCCAGGTATCCAGTGCCGCAATGACAAGCCGCTCGTACGCCTCCGCAATTTCTACGGTGCCGGCTGCGGCCGGGGAGACTGTTGATGTGAACGTCATGGCAACGTCCACGATGCAGCACACGAACGTGAAGCCACAAGGCGGGGCGGCGTCGTGAGGACGCCCTGATGCCCAGCCGGCGCACACGAGCGTGTGCAGGTCTGCCACAGTGAGCACACCGCGCACAACGAGCCGCTGCAGCTCGCGAGGCCTTCGACTGCGTGTAGCCCTCGTGGGGGCGGAGCCCCTTTCCAGGTAAGTGGCGGGAGAGAGGTGTGCAAGGTGATGCACTACGCGATACAGCTCCTCTGGCTTCGCCAGGCGTAGCAGCGCGTACTCCATCGACTCGCGCAGCTCCGCTGTGTCGGGCGTCGGCCATGGAGGCACCGCCGACGCGGCGGCCTCCTCGTCACTTGCCTCGCTCCAACCACTGGTGACGGTGATGGCCTGTGCTGCCACCGATGTCGTCTCTGGCTGCAGCAACATCCCTGAGGCCTCCAGGATGTCCTCGACCGTGAGTTCCAGCGGCAGCTGCCTGTTCCTGCAGGCGAAAAGAAGAAGTGCACGTCGTAGCCAGCCCAGGGGTGGCAGCGGCGATGGCGTCGGTGAGGATGCCGCTGCGGCCCTCACCGGCTCACGTGCCGCTGCGCCAAGCTGCAGAAGCACTTGCATCGCTCGCCCCTCCACCACAGCGGACTGTTCCTGCACGACGGAGACGGCGGTGGCGGTGGCGGTGGGCGACGGGGAGCGTGTGGCCCCTGCCGCAGTAGCGCCGGCGCCACTGCCGAGGAACCACCGCACCATCCACTGGCAGCACATCCACCCTAGCGCGTCTCCTGCGCACCAGTCCAACGCCGCGAGGGTGCGCAGTACCAGTCGGAGAAAGACCGCCGCCGCTCGACGCATGTGGCTCACCTCCGTCTCCAGCTTGGCTGTGTCGTTGCCGTAGCTCGACGCGAGGCGCGCTATCGTGAGGGTCTGTACCGCGCGGGCATAGAGGTAGAGACACGTCTGATGCTCCGCGGCGTCCGCGGCAGTGCTGCGCAGCACCTCCATGAGCGCATGTGGCCACTGCGGCAAAGCGGGTCTCGCCTCATGCAGGACAGCGTAGGCCCAGAGCACTCGCATGGCGCGGTACGTGGCGGCGGCGACGCCGGCGTCGCTTGGCGGCGTTGTGGACGAACGGAGACGTCTCCGCACCTGTCCTGCTGCCACCCACTCCGCCACATGCGCCTCCCACTCCTGGTGCGAGCTCGCGGCTGTCCGTGGCATCCACAAGGGCGGCCGGACAAGCGCGACAGCCCGCTCGGTGGCTGCTTGATCCTCTTCCTCGCTACTGTGGGCCGCGGCGCCGTTGCAGCAGTACGACAGTATCGTGAGCTCGTGGGTGAGCTCGTTGAAGCAGGGGAAGCTGCGGACCACGGAAGCGGCGGTGGTCGTCGAGGAGGACGCGCACGTATACGACGCCACCGCCGTCACTGTTGCCATGGAGGAGGGCGAGGCGGAGGTGGCGGTGCCCTCCGCCGCGGCAGCGCACTCACCCACCACGAGGGCTGTGCGATGATCCTTCCCGCACGTGCCATCTGCGCTACCGCTCGCCGTCTCTGACAACCACTCCATCCAGTGTCCCACATCATCAATGCCCCAGGCGAGCACGTCGCGATGGGCCGCCTGCGCCATCTCCTGCGTCGTGCCATCCTCGTCGCCCCATTCATCATTCATGATACCTGCAGCGCTCGTTGGCACCGACAGCACGAGCGGGTCCAGTCCGCGCCATAGAGTTCTGGTGGGTGGCACGTGGTGGATGCGCACCCTCAAGCTCTGCCCCTCTACCGCCTCCTCCGGCCTTCCAGAGCTCGCCAGCTGCGCCAAGGCATCATACGACAGCGTCTCCGTGAGGTAAAGGCCTTGAGGCAGCGCGGTCACTGACGCTTCGGTCGTCGGTGCTGAGACAACCCGTGATGCGTCGGCTTGTTGCGCAGAGCTGTTGCGGCTGCCGCGAGTGTGTATACCGTCCATGATGAGCATGAGGAGGCTTGTATGCGCGGGGAGCGCCGTCGTTGGCGCTGTTGTCGCTCGTGATGCGTCGGTGGTTGGCGGGCAAATACATTTCGTCGGGTTTCCTACCGCAAGCTCGTACACGGCACGCTCTGGTGACGGCAAAAGCTGCTCGATGATCTCCTGCACCGACGAGTGCGAGGCCCGTCCTGGATGCTGCTGCCGCTGCTGGTTCGCCTTTGCGTAGGAGTCCAGCTCAGCACTGGACACCCCCAGCGCACCGTACGGAGTGTCGCCCTTGAAGCCCATGCAGAGGACGGCCGGTGGCGACGGCGCAGAGTTGGCGACCAGCGACGAAGCCGCAGGAGGCAAGGGTGGCGCTACCAAGGCACGGGCAGGTGCGCAGCAACAGGGCAGCAGCGCCACAAGGCTGCCGCACAGTTGCCCATCCCGGAGCGGGTGCACTGTGCGGGTATCTTCATCCTCAACAAAGGCCCAAAGAATATCATGCGGGTCGAGCTGCTGCTGCTGCTGTGGGGACGTCGACTGCGTCCCGTACGCCCCATCAGCGCCGTCGCGTGCGCGTCCCCAGTCGGCACCACCGCCGCCGCGGAGCACGCCGTCCTCCGTCGATGCCTTGTACACACTTAAGCCAAGCATCGGGAGCGCCACGGCGTGACGTACTCGAACTTGTAGTGCGTGCGGGTCGTCTGCGGAGGCGCCACTGCTACACAGATCCGCCACACACGCCATCACATCCCAGGCTCGATGCGCCGGGTCAGCACTGCCGGAGCTGCCGCCACCTGTCGAACTGCCGGGGACGGCAAAGACGTAAACCAGACGCATGAGTGGTACCTCCGCGGCGGCAGCAGAGGTGTGGTGCGGAGCCTGCAGTGGGACTCCGGCGACGAGAAGCAGCACCGTCGAAGGCCTCGATGAGGGAGGTGAGGTAGGGCTGGCATGACGAGGTGCCTGTGGAGAGGCGAACGAGCACGGCAGTGATGCCGACGCCGCGACACGAATCCATGAACACGCACGAGACGCAGACCTCGCAGCAGCAGCAGCAGCATCACCGCTGCTCAGCACGAAACTGTCCATCAAGCTGTAGTGAGCGGCATCGCGGAGCTGATCGTTCGGGGCTCCTCTCGAAGTGGTTGTTGTTCCTGTGGCCGCACCCGCTGCTTCCGGGGTCTCCGTGGCTACCAGGACGTGCCGGCTGCTCAGGAAGAGAACACCGCCGGTTCCTTGCAGCGTCGACCGCGCGAGTGACGTTGTGCGATGAAAGAAGAAGCGAGCTCGCGCTGGCTGCTGCGCCTCCAGCTCCGTCTCATCGGTGAGGATGTCGCCCGATGAAGTCACTGCTGCCGCCGCGCCTGCTGCTCCGGGCAACGGGCACGTGTTTGGAACCCAGATGAACTCCCACGCGAACCCGCAGAGCCCGTCATCGCTGCTGGGCCCCTCCGCGTAACCACTCGCCTGCTGCAGCGATGACGTCGCCGCGGTGCTGCCCTCGCCCTTGACATCCACGTGCAGAGAATAGTGCGCCTGCAGCGTGACAATGCACGTCTCGTGACGCAACGCATCGACGTAGCTCCAGCGGTGGCATGTGCGTGTCGTTACATGCTCCTCCAGTGCACTAGGTACCACCAACGGTGAAGCAGACGAGGCGGGCGCGTCGGTGTCAGTGGCGCTGCCGATGCCCAGCTTGTACGTGCGCTGCACTATGAGTGGCATGTCGTTGGCGGCGTCGGGCAGTTTTGGGTGCGGGGCTCTGCGGAATGGAGTCGAACAGCTACGATCAAACGTGTGCGAGGTACGCGCGCAGTGACGGCAGAGCAGCTGCCCCCACTGTCCACGACGATAAGCTCCACCCACGTCGATGCCGCCCCGCAAGCTGTGACCGGGTAAGCAGAGTTCAGCAAGCCGCCTGTGTGCGTGTGCTCAATGCAAGAGAGAAAGCAAGAAGACAAGAGTGGCGCATACGTACGCACGTACCTGCGCGTCCCCTTTCCTGCAGTCCCCCGGCGCACCAGGAGACGACGCGCTCGAACACAGCACGGGCACACGTGCGCATGAGCACCGCCATAGAGGAGCGCGCCACGTGTAGAGAGGTAGTGTGTGTGTGTGGGGGGGGGGGAGAGAGCACAGCAGCCCGAGAAGGTGCACACCGGGGCAGGAGAGGTTGATGAGAGGCAAAAGGCTGGCGTGCTGCGAGCGCGTTCATGGACGTGTGCCTCTCCACGTCGGCTTCGCCCACTTTTCACTATGATGCTTGATCGCGACGGTGCACTCGAACACGCTGCTCTTACCTCACTGCGTAGGAGAGAGCGAGGGGGAGGGGACAGTACGACGGAGTCACGCAGGCGCCGTCCCTCCCCTATATCGATCGCAGCGATAACTGCTTGTGCACCGGGGTGCGTGTCTGGTGCAGACGCACCGACTCGGGCTGAACACGTCGTGGCGACAGCGGGTTTCATGGTTGTGCTCCCTATGAGGAGAAACAAAATACGAGCCGAGAAAGCAACGAACAGTCCGTTTTACCGTCACCACGAAGGAATAGGAGGGGGTGGCGGTGGTGGCAGACAGAGGCATGCGGCGTGCGGCTTGCGGCGCAGACGCCGTGCAGACGTACACCCACACCCACGCGAACAGACGGGCAGGCCAGGGAGAGGACACAACACCATTGCTCAACGATTAAACGGTGACGTGAACTGCGATCCTCATCTCTGCAGCCCCACATGCCACCCAAGCCTACCGAAACCCCCCTCCCCCCTCCCCCACACACACACGTCCATGGCGGACGCCTGTGCCGGGGGTGCACCGCATGGGAATCAACGAGAAGGAAATATATACGCACACACGGAAAACAGAGTTGCCTATTAACAGGTGGCACCTGCAGGGGGTGCGAGAGGGGTGCTACAGGCGAGGCGCCGAGCACTTCCGGCACTGCGCACTACCCGAGAGCAACCACGAGAAGGCTTCCAAAAAAACAGGAGGGAGGGGAGGGAGCACGCCGAGCAGCGTCGGGTGTGTCGCGTGTGTGCTTGTGGCCTTCCGTGCGATTCTTTACAGCAGGACATTCTCCAGGATGCCACGCGCGATCGCGTAGAGTGGCGGCACGCCCTCCTGCGAACTCATGGGCGCCGACAGCGTCGTGCCTCCAGCCGGCAGTCGGTGCGTCCGCCGCGCCTCCATCTCAGCATCGTTCTGCGCGAGGGGGAGATCACTCGTATAGTAGGCGAAGCGCGTCGTCAGCCCGGGGTGGGCGATGCCTTGTCGGTAGAAGTCCTCGATGACACGCGCAAAGTACGACCCCTCCATCTCCGTCCCGATGCAGCGCCATACTTGCTGGTAGTACCGCAAGAGGGACACGTTCTGCAGCATTGTTCCCGTCACGGTCAACACCTTGCCGTGATGCACCTTGACACGCGGGCCGGCCAGCTCCTGCAGCCGTTGCGCTGTGAGGTCTTGGTTGCGGCAGTTGCGCAGCTCGTCCTGGTTGTCCTCGAGGATGAGGGAGGACTTGGAGAGGAGGACGTGGCTAGCAAGCTGTATGTCGCCGCGCTTGCCGGTGAGGCCGCCGGCCTTGCCCATGACACTGACGCTGCGGATGCGCTTGCCAAAGGCGCTGAATATCACGCGGCAGATACCTTCCGCCTGCGCTCCAAACGCGAAGTCCATGTTGATGAGGAAGTGCTGCCGCAGCCGACCATTCCGGCAGTGGTGGCCCACCGAGGTCCCGCTGGGCGTGCTGAGGCTCTCACTCGCGCTTGCAGGCCCATGAGAATCGGTGGGGGTGGGCTCGCCGGCTGGGATGCTCTTTCGGCCGCTCGCCATCATGCACCCCGGCACCCGAATCGACGAGCCTTCAGAGGAGCGCCGCCAGATCGGCTTGCATACCTGCGACCACGTCAGCACTTGCGAGGAGCTTGCTCCACTTTCTCCCTCCCCGTTGTTTCTCTTGGTTGCCTCCATGTAGTACGTGTGCATCGCCTCGCGTATCGCTTCATCAATCGTGTCGAAGTTGAGCAGGTGCACCGGGATGACGTCCACCTGCAGCCCTGTCATGGCTGTGTCCTGCAGCACCGTGATGCCGCTCTGCTCGAGGCTGCGGTTGTACTCCTCCTTCAAGTCCGGCCGCTCATTCTGCAAGAAACCCGTGAGGGCGGCGTAGAGCATGTCATCTGTGTTGTGCCACTCCTCCGGCCGCCCGAGTCGCTTGCTCTCGGAGAGGCGCACGTAGTCCAGGATTTCATCGCGATACTTGCGGTTGAAGCTGCAGAGCAGATTCTTGATGCAGTGGGTGTTGCTGCTGATGACGTCGATGCAAAGGTTGTCTGGCAGCGCGGAGAAGCGGTCAAGCCCGAGCTTCTCGAGTACGCAACCGCGCAGGTTCAGGGCCCACTCGTGGAAGGGGTTTGTCTGGAACTTGAGGGACAGGCTCGGGTCGACGCGCACGTTGTACTCCTCGCGGTGCATCATGATCTCATAAAGACGCAGGAGCGTGTTATGTCCCCAGTTACGCAGCAGGCCAGCCTGCTCTCCCTCCGTAAGCGGCATGCGCTTCAGGATCGCCTGCACGCGCTGCATCTCGGCGTCGCGCGTGACGCCGTCGGCTGCCAGGTACTTGCCCTCCAGTTCCTCCTGCTCGCGCTGCCGCAGGTACTCGTCAAGTACGTCGATCGCCGGAGGGTGCACCATGCCCTGCATGCGGCCACGAAGCTTGTTGCTCTCGATGATGTGCACACACAGCATTGTCAAGAAGTCGAGCAGATCCGTGAAGCCGTCGCGCAGCAGCACCAGCGTCTTTCCCTCCATCCCCAGATGCCACGTGCAGCGACGGCGTTCCTTTGTACGAATATACGTGATGGCCGTCCGCATACTGCGCGCGCGCGCCAAGCCGTCTGCCGTCTTGCGCGTGTCGGCCGCTCGCGCCTCGACTTTCATGCGGCTGGCGATGAAGGGCGGCAGGGCGTGCACGAGGTCGAAGCAGAAGGTCGAGGTCAGGTTCTCCGGCAGGCGGTTCAGCGCGTAGCCCCACGCGCCGGTGTCGACCTCGTGACTGAACAGCTTCGTGTGGATGACGTTGTGGATGCGGGTGTAGCTCTCCAGGATCGACCACAGCGGCAGGTACTCGTTTTGCGCGCTGGTCGGCGAGAAAACGTAGCGGCAGAACTGGCGGATGGGTCCAAAGACGTCCATGGAGCCTGTGATGCAGACGCCAACGCCCTGGGCGAAGCGGGGGTTGCGGGAGAGCACCGGCTGCAGCTCCTCGTAGGGCAGTAGCGAGACGACCGTCTTGGACATCGCACTGCCGGCGCGGAAGACGTACTGCGAGGTGGTGTTGAAGACGCAGTTCTCGATGCCAAACACTTGCCCTGGGCACAAGCTCGCAACGTGGGTGTGGACCGCGTCCGATGGGATCTCGCTGTTGGTGGAGGCGTCCTGCGCGTCGGAGAGTTGGAGGCCGTACGAGGAGAGGGTGCCGTGACGGTCACGGGTGCTGCTCATCGAGCGCAGCTTCATCGACACGCTTTGGTGAGACGCCACGCGGAACGCCCCCTCCATTGCCTTCTGTTCATTGTTAACGGAGTCGATCTGAAATACGTCCACGCTGCCCCACACGACCACGTACAGGTGCTGAACCGGGGCGCCGAAGTCGAGAATGAGTTCGCCATGGGTGTACTCGCGGTGGAGGGAGAGCGGCACAATGCGCTGCAGGTCCTCGGTATCCAGCAGGGACGTGAGCAGGGCGTGGCGGTAGAGCCAGGTGAGCTCCTCCTCGGTCTGCGCCGCGTGTCCATTCGCTACAATGCACTCCATGACGCGGTTGCTGCGCACCTGCAGCGACGCATCCGAGTGGAAGAAGGTGCTAGGGGAGACGATGGAGTTGTCGTCGTCGCGCCAGTCCATCGCCCTGTGGCTGCGCCGTGTCCCTGTTGTCGCTTCGCTCGGCGCATCGTCGACGTCGCTGTCGTTCAAGCTGCTGTCCATGTTCTCCTGATCAATCATCTCCGCCGCCCGAACGACGGCCCTCACGGCCTGTGCAATGCTGTGCCCCGTGCGCTCATCCTCAGTGCCGGAGTCCACGGACTGTTTGACGACGCCGCCCTGATGCAAGTTGGAGCGCACGTGGTTTACAGCCCGCTGCAGCACCTCCAGCGCGTTCTGCTGGATGGGAATGTTCTCGCCACGCAGGTCCAGCGAGGCCGTCGTGGACGCCGTCAGCGGAGTGGCAGAGCGGCTACTGTCGCCGCCGATGTGCCGCGAAGGGGGCGACGTGCTCATGTCTCGCTTGCCACTGAGCAACGCCACCGCCTGATCGTGGGAGAAGAGGGCGGAGCTGCTGCGCACGATACTGTCCGCCACAGCGATGGACTGATGCTGGCATGCAGCGCTGCCGCCGACGAAGGTGGGAAGGGGTGTCGCCGACAACGGCGCTGAGGTGCGGAACGATGAAGGCAGACTGTTTTGCGAGCGCGAGGAGGGCTGCGGCGGCACGGCGACGGGGGGGTTGGGGGTGTCTTGGTTCGTGCCCGACCCCACTGCGCGCGCCACAGAGTTACTGCCATCCGGTGTTAGGGTTGCGGATATGTCCGGAAAGGGGACCGCCGTCCTCGTCGCCTCGGATGCTTCAAGGCGGTTCACCGACTCGCAGGCGGCGGCCACGCCCGTGATGGCTGCATTGCCTGCGGTATGGTGCATGTAGCTGCTACTTGGGACGGAGAAGATGCAAGCGCGGGTGCTGGTCTCGTTGCCTCCGCTGTCGTGGGTGGACATCACTTTGGCCACTGTGCGACACAAACGGTATTCGTGCTCGTGGGACTTGTTCGCTGGAAAGAGCGAGCGAGCGAGCGAGTCGGCGGGGCGTGGGCGTGACCGCTGCACACACAGACACAGAGCGGCAGATGCCAAAGGAGAAATGTGATGCCGAGCGATGATAAGCTCGTAGCGGGAAAGCAGGAAGTAACTGGCGCGAGGCGGTGTGTGGTGCGACGCGTTTGGGGTGGGGGTGGGGAGGTGGGGGAGGAGGGGCGTTGTGAATGGGAGTCGATGGAGCGGAGGCTGCAGAAACGCGGAGGGATGTGGCAGGGCTGCTGCGCGCGGGACATGTGCGCATAGGCCTCTTCGACGCACCAACAGGCACTCGTAGCCACGTGCTGGCAGGGCTACCAAAATAGCGAGAGACGGAAGGTAGGTGGGTGGTGGGGAAGGGGGGAGGCCGGGAGTGCTGAGGAGGGCTCGTTCAACTGCCATCTATCAGCACATCCACGCGAGGTGCCACCGCTGGGGAAGAGGTGCGAGGCGTGCACGGTGCGTGTGGTTGCTTATCTACGCATCACTTCGACGTGGGGTGCCGCCGACGAGAAGACGCGAGAAAAACCCCCTCCGAAAAAAAAGGCCCAAGAGGAAGGGGAGGGGGGCCAGGCGGGCGTGTCGAGTCCGAGGCGGGCACTCAACCCGCGGTACGGAGGAGGGTGGTGATGGCAGTGGTGGTGGTGGGACCGGTCACGAGACGCATGCACCCGTGCGCGTACGCGTAGGCGCAGCAAGCGCACAGCCAGGCGAGGACGGATGAACGGAAATACCAAAACGGCAGCAGCAATACCAAGTAACAAAGAAGAGCAACAGCAAGAGAAACACACACACACACATCTGTCTAGGAGGGCTGCGCTACGCTCGCCGTCGCTGGCCCCCGTGGTGAGGAGGACGACACCTCGTCCAGCAGGAGACTTACCCGCCACAGCATCTTGCGCAGCAGTGCCTCTATATTCACATCGTCGCAGCCGCTGCTGGCGCAGCGCCCGGACGAGCTGGGTGAGAGTGGCGTGCCAAACGACACCGTGGCATCGTGCTGCACCGGATCCCCTTCCACCTCGGCGTCGTCCTCCGTTGGCCACCGAGGATTGCTGCACTGCTTCGACAGCGGCGGTGATGCTTGCATCGAGAGCGGGTTGGCCATGCCCTGCCTCGATTGCGAAACTGTCACGGACGTCGTACAGGAAGACAGCGGACGTGGCAGCTTGGCAGGAGAGGTGTTGACTCCAGTGCTGCGGCGGTGCCGCGGGACCACCGTCACAGTGGTGGCCACCTCCGAAGTGCTGCTGGCAGACGCAGGCGAGGGCAGGGCGGAGCTGAGGGAGCTGTGAAGGGTCGTGAGTTGCGTCGCGCTCTGCGGTGGTGTGGCTTGGACGGTGGTAATGGAGGTGGAAGACGGCGCGTGGTCGAAACTGTCCTGCGCCCCAGTGATTGACCCACAACTCTTTCGCCAACACTGGTGCTGCTGCTGCTGCTGCTGGCGCCGCCGCACCTGGGACAACAAATCCTGCAACGATGCATCGATGCGCTGCAGATGGGTGAAGACCGGCGAATCGGCTTCGGAGGTGAGGTTGCTCAAGGGCGGCGCGTCTCCTGCCTCGGCGCCGCGACGGTCTTCGCTGCCAAAAGCCCCAGCGCCGCTGCTTCTGGCGGGGCGCCACTTTAAGTCCTGCGCGTGAGTCGCCGAGAGGGCCTCGGCCGTGAGGTAGGGTGTGCCTTGCGCCGATGAACGCCGCGAGAAGCCCGAGTGCATCGAGCAGAAGGCGGCGCTGGTCAGGTTGTCGTCGTCGTCGTCGTCATTGCCCTCGCGACCCACGGCGGCGTCTGCCGCGCCTCGCTGCTGACCATCTCTTTGGTGCTCATCGGCCACCACCAGGTAGACGCTGCCCTCGTTGCTCAGCGGTGCGGTGAGGTGGATGTTGCTTATGTTGCCACTTCCCATGCCGCTCCGACCGCCTCCAGCAACGTGGCGCCGCCGCTGCTGCCACACGGCTCGCGCATTGCTCGTCGAGAAGGTAGGGAAGACCGGCGGCGGCGCTACCACCGCCACGTTTGCGTAGTTCTGCTGCAGTAGAGGGCTGCTGCTCGTTTCACCCGCCATGCCACCTGTGACACTGCCGTCTGCGGAGGCCACGCTTGACCACGTGGCGAGACTGACCCGAGAGGCCGAGACAGGGCCGCCGGCCATCGACCCAGCCAATTTTGTGCTGCCAGTGCAGGGAGAGAAGAGCGGCGCCGACGACCGATCCTCCACCACGAAAAATGAATGATTTGTTATGGGTGGCCGCGCGCGACGCCGGCGGTTCGATGACGCGGCAGCCCCCACAAGCGGTACGCTGTCGGCGCGCGGCGTCATGCTGGTGGTGCCGTCGTCCGAAGTGTACGAGGCGGAACACAGCTGACTCAAGACGGGTTGAGTGAAGCGTGAGGCAGCAGTGGGTGCCGCCGCGGTGGACAGTGGCTTTGGCAGTGGTGACTGCGGCAGCGGCAACATTGTTCCACCGTGCTGCACCCCACCGTTGCCGCCTTCGATCGATGCCGGCTCGCCCGGCCCACGCGCTTCCAGCGGGCTTCGCGCGGAGGGGCTGCGACTCATTGCCCCGCCCCGCCGCCGCGATGGCGTCTCCGGTACGTCGCCGCGATCCTTGCTTTGCCCTGTCACCGCCAGTGGGCTGGCCACGCCGACCACGCAGTCGGTGCGACACTCCCCTTCTCTGTTGCTGCTCAGTGTCGCATGACTTCGCCCACTGCACGACCGCTCCGCATGCTGAAACACTCTGGAGGGCAGTTGCTGTACCGTGCTGCCGGCGCTGCTAGCCGTCTCGACGCACGCCGCGTTGCTCGTGTGCCAGTTCGCGGCGAGGTTGCTGAGGAAATCGTTGGCTGCGCTGTTCAGCACCTCGTCCATGTTGGCGCCCATAAAGCTGATGTTCCTGTTGAAGCTGAAGAAGGAGTAGTTTCCCGTCGGCTGCGCGAAGGACGCGTTGGCGAGGCCTACGGCACTGCCGGGGCTCAGCACGTGATCATTCGCGTCACCAAGGGTGGAGAACGGCACCTGCGAGGCACCGGGGGCAACTCCAGGGACGCCTTCAGCGGAAGCGTCGTCTCCGTGCTGTTCGCCTTTGATGTTCACCAGCGTCGGCACACTCATCATGCTCGAAAGCCGATCAAACGGCACGATGTTGCCAGCCTCGTCCAGCCGCACGTTGCGGCGCCGACCAGGAAAGCTGGGGGTATAGCCAACGGCCTCGCTGCCTGTTGGCCGTGGCACCTTGCAAGCTGTCGTGGGAGTGCCCGTCCGCTGTGCAGTGCCGCCTTGATGCGTGAGCGCCTCGCTGCGCGCGTCGGCCTTGTTAAGCGCGCGGCCACTGCTGCTGCTGCTGCTGCTGTCGTCCGACGACGTCGCGAAGAAGTCTTTCTCGGCACTGTTTGTGGTGGTGGTGGTGCTGCCAGGGCCGCCTAGCTGATGCGAGGGCTTTCGCGTTGGCGGTGCCGGTGTTGCTTGCGGACGCGACCGCGTCTTCGAGCGCTTCTTCGGGGTCGGGGAGTGGTCATAGACGTCCTCCGTTTGTGGGTTGCGCGCGTCCGGCTCGGCCTCGTCGTTTCCGCCAGCGACGCCTGTGACTGGGTCGCGGTGCGCACCTTCGCTACCTGCGGCTGTCATCGCCTTGGACTTTTCATTCAACTCTGAAGACGAGGAGGATGAGCTCGTGGAGGAGGAGTCCCACTTGCGCAGGTAGCGCGTGAAGGTCGATGCCGCTTGATGCAAGCTGCCGTCCGTGGAGGTGACTGTGTTGACCAGCGGCGCCCCCGCACTTGATCCGGCAGGCCTCGTGCCATCGAGGCTCTCGGAGGCACCGCCCGCAGCCCGCGCCACCGTGTCGCTGCGCCGTGTGACGTCCTTATCGTCCTCGTCCTCGTCTCCCGTCGCTACCGCTGTGGTTGTCGCCGCCGTTGTTGTGGCTGCTGCACCCCGGGGCCGCTTTTCGCTAGCTGCCTCGTCGACCGCCGCGGCAGGCGCCGAGTTCAAGAAGGCCGTCGGCATCGGTTCGCCCGCGTTGTCGCTGGAGCTGCTGCTGGAGCTGAAGAAGTCGGAGGCGAGCCGACTCACCTTGAGGCAGTTACGCTGCTTCTCCAGCTTTTCCGCCTCTTCGGGCTCCTGGAAGGCAACAAACTTGTTCAGCACGTGCAGCAGCTGCGCCCGCTTCAGCGCCATCACGGCGGAGTTGCGGTCGCTGTGCGTCGACTCACTGAAGAGGCTCATCTGGAGCAGGTCCTGCGCCGTTGCACGCTGGCTCGGGTCGGGGTTCAGGCATGCGGAGACAAACTCCACAACGGAGGGGTGGCACTTGAAGAGCGGTGACAGGTCGGGGACGTCCGTCAGCGACGTGACAAAGTTTGTCAAGCCGGCGGGTCCTTTAATCGCCTTGATGTGCGCAAAGGGTGGCTTGTTCGTTGCCATCTCCATCGCAACACAGCCGAGTGACCAGATGTCGGAAGGAAAACTGTAGCCGATTTTGTTGCCATCCTCGTCCTCTTCCCCGGCCGACATACACTCGGGCGACATGTAGAGCGGACTACCTTGCATCACGTACAGCAGCTCCCCCTCGTTCACCGTCCGCGCCGTGCCAAAGTCGCCGATCTTGCCCTTGCCATCGTTGCTCAGCAGCACGTTGGCCGTCTTGATGTCACCGTGGACGTAATGCTGCGAGTGTATGTACGCAAGCCCCTCCACTACATCCCGTAGCAGCGCCCGCAGCTCCACGTACTCGAGCCGGCCCTTTGCTTTGAGGAGCGACTGCAGCGTGCCACCGCCGGCGTACTCCATAAACACCCGAATCACCTTCTGCTCCTTGCTCTCCTCGCAGTAGAAGTAGTGGATAATGTTGGGGTGCTGCAGGTTGCACATTGTGCTGATCTCCTGCACGAACTGCTCAATCTTAGCGTCGTTGTTGCCCAGCCGCATCTCCTTCACAGCCATCTTGCCGCCCGTCAGCACGTCGTACGCCTCATACACCTCCCCAGAAGAACCTTTCCCGAGGAGGGCGCCGTGACGCCAGGCACCGCGGCTGTTGCGCGCCAGCGTCTCACGAGTCTGCTCAATGCGCAGTCGTTCCAGCTTCACGACGGCCGACTTCTCCTCTGCGCGACGTATCGCCTTCATGGCCTGGACAGGGGTGCACGGCTTCTTCAGCGTGATGAAGCCGGCCGCCGCATACGTGTCGCTGCTGACGAGGTCGAAGCTCGTGGAGGTGATGATGACGGCCATGTGCCGCAGCATCTCGCGCAGCCGCGTGATGGGGTCGCGCTCGTGCAGGAAGGTGATGGCGGACTGCTGCAGGTCAATGATGAGAATATCGGCGACCCCGACGAGGCCCACGATGTCCTCGAAGGTGAAGGCAGTCAGCACCGCGTGGTGGCGCTCCCACAAGAATGAAGACAGCATAATGCGGTGAGCCGGTGTGTCCTCGGCGAGGCAGGTGGTGTAGCTGAAGTTCGGTTGCCCGGACACGGCGGCGACGGCCCCGGCCACCGAAAAGTTCGACAGCCCACTGCTCTCGCCCCCGGGGGTGTTCGTGAGCAACACACTCTCGGCAGCAGCTGCTGCGGGTACAGAGATGGGAGGTCCGACACCGCTGCCCATCCCCGCCAGCGACGTCAACTGACCTGCGCCGGTGGAGTCGGCCAAGGTGCTCAGCGACTCTTCTATGGAGGCATTCTCGGGGTCCTGCTCGCTCGCCGGCATAAAGGGGATGAGAAAGGCGATGTTCGAGTCTTGCGGGTTGCAGAGCATGCGCAGCGTGCCACCCTGGTCCTCGACGGCGCGCTGCACGCGGCGCAGCTTGCGCCGCAGCCGAGGCCGCAGGCTGCTTCGTAGCGCCATGGACGCCTCCGCGTCGTTGTCGCTGTCGTCGCCACTGTCGTCGCCGCTGTCGTCGTCGACGCTCATCGTGGTGACAGAATCGCCGTGCCTGCTCAGCGGCGAGCCGAAGAACTTCGCAATCGCCTTCGGTATGCCGTCGCCGGTCAGGTTGAAATTGACCACCAGAAACTCGAGCCCATTTTTCTCTGTGACAGTGATCATGATGGTGATGATGCTGCCGCCGGGGTCGCTGTACTTGAGGCACAGCCTCATTGCGTAGCGCAGACACTCCGGTAACAGGTGGGCGTCGAGGTAGGCACGCTCTGACGGGAGCCCTTCGAAGCGCTGCCGCACAGATATGCCGCGGCTCACGCACTCGCCGCCAAAGTCCATGAGGATGTGCCCCATCATCTGCCGGATGTTGACCACACGCAGCCGCTCCGTTGACACCGTCATGGCGCGGTAGGTGGACTCGAAGTTGTTGAGGGTCTCCGCGATGCACTCCAGCCGCTCCTCGAAGGTCTGCGTGCCATCCGCCAGAATGACGCGAATTTGGCCAGAGAGCCACTGGGGCTGCTCCAACATCTTCTGTGGCCCCTCTCTGACCTCCTCGCCAAAGCCCAGCACCACCTCCGCCGCGTTGCCGCCGGCCGACACGACAGGCGGAGCAATCGTGAGCCGGAGGGTTGTCTTCGTGAGGCCGTCGCTGCGGGCGAGCGTGAACTGGATCGGCTTGGTGTTCGGCCGCTTCAAGAATGCCTCCGCCTCGCCGGCGTAGTTGCGTGCAGCGTTGACAGCCTTGTACATGCACTGCTGCTCCCGCTCCGAGAGGAGGAAGGAGTAAATGTTCTGCCCCACCGCCTCCCCCGCCGAGTAGCTCGTCAGCCTCTCCAGCACGGAGTTCCAGTACATGATGAGGCCATCCTCGCGGAGGGCCAGTACGGCCACGTCCTTGCCCGTGATTGGTGCAAACGGAAACCGCAACAGTGCCTTGGGCAGCTTGGCCAAGCCCCCCGCTGCCGTCGTGCGTTGCCCATGCGCGTCGGCACCATCCCCGGCGACCGAGTCGCTGCTGGCGGCGCCACCAACACCGCCAGCGTCACCGGCAGTATCACACTTGCCGTGGAGTAGCGACAGCGGCGCACTCAGCAGCACCTCGCCATGCAGATCAATGTCCCCGATCGCTGTCCGCTGATCGCGCGAGGCAACGCGGCGATGCTTGCGCGACGACTCGATGCGGCTGAGCTCGGTGCGCACGCTCTCGTCCGCCACCTCGGCGACGTAATACTTTTCATAGGTGGAGGAGGTGGCGACAAACTCCTTCAGGCGGTCTTGTATAGGCCCAATAATGAGTTCGAAGTGCTCGCGGCTGATGCACGCCGTCCGAACCTCGCGCGACGTCGCTACAACATCCGCCACGGTGAGGTGGTTGAAGAGGAACTCGAGCTCGCCGACGACGTCGCCGTCGCGCAGGCGCACCACCTCAACCCGGCGGCCACTGTTCCGCCCAACCACCTTTACCTCACCCTCGATGATAAAGTGCATGTAGTTCCCAGGCGAGCCGAAGCGGATGATCGCCTTGCCGCACTGGTACACCCGCGTCTCGAGCGCCTCGGCAATCTTCATGCGCTCAAAATCCGGCAGGCACCGCAGGAAAGGTACGTTCATTGTCAGCTTCTCAAACTTGCGCCGCTTCTGCAGCACGCTCGTCATGACAACGCGGTGGTAGCTTGCCTCGTCCAGCGTGTAGAGCACGCACCGCGTCACGCACCGGACAGTCGCGGCGCACATGGCCTGCTTGTACATGAGCTCCAACTCGCCAAAGGTCCCGCCCGGCTGCAGCGGGCCGAGCGACTTGCCGTTCTTGATGGCTTCGCACGTGCCCTCGCCGACGAGGTAGAGCTTCTCCGTCGTCGCTTGGCCCTGCTCCAAGATGGCCGTACCGGCCGCGTGCACCTCCTTGTCCATTGCCTTCAGGACGCCCTCGAGGGTGTCTGCCTCAAGAGAGGTGAAGCTGTGGCAGCGGCGCAGTAGTCGCCGCAGCTGCTGCTCTTCCGCCGGGGTCTTGGGCAGAACGCGCAGCGGGGGCAGCGCCGTGGCTGGTGAATCTCCGCCGATTATCTCCGGTGGCGGCATGCATGGCGCCGCCGATACGGCGACACGCCGACCTTGGCATTGACCGCCGGTTGGAAGTCCCGGCGGTTCGCGCAGCGTGGGGGTTACGTCGCTGAGCTGGGAGGCGCTGGCCGCCATGAAGGTCGACAGGGGGCCGTCCTGCTTTGATTGCCGCTGCTCCTCCTCGCGCGTGCCGAGAGACGAGTGGGAGTTGAAGGAGACATCCATTGGCCCACCGAGGCCGCGCGTCGACCTGTTGTACGGGGCCACGTCCTCCGACGGCTGCGCTGACGATGGGGACTCTTGCGCGCTGGGCGACGTCGCGCCCCGCTGGGAGTGCAGAAAAGAGAGACCGGCGAGCGTCACGAGGCTGGTGGCATCTCGGCGCGACATGACACTCGAGCGCCGACGCGCCACCATGCTCATCGAGGTCGCCGTGCTCTGCGATGCATTTGTGTACGATGCCACGTCGCGCGACGACCCCGTACACGTCGTGGCACTGACATTCACCGGTGTCTCGCTCGTCCCTTGCGCTTCCAACGCGCGAGCGATACGCATCAGTGTTTCCTCGGCGTCCACATCGCGCAGCAGGTGGATGATGTGCTCCTTTAGGATGCTGGTGTTCTCTGCTGGCTTCAGCAGGCTCGTGAACTCGGCCAGCGCGATGGAGCCGTTGGTGAGGAACGGCTCCTCCTCTCCCTCGTTCTCCTCGCCGCCGGTGTCATCGCCAGCGCGCAAGCTTGACGTAGCCGCCGCGAGCGTGGGGATGGCCTTCACTGCCGCGGAAAGCGGCGCAGAGGCTGCGCTGTTCCGGTTCACGCTCGCACCTGCCTGCTCGAACGGCGACGTCCCCGTGCGCAGCGGAGGCAGCATATCAGCCGTGTCACGGTCAGCATCGGCCTTCGCCCGCTCCACCGGCTGCTGCTGCTGCTGCTCTCCACTGAGGCGGTGTCCTGCAGGGTCCATCGCTCTCCTTGCCTATGCACGTTCACGGTACAGTTCACGTTGCCGTTAGGGACGAGGTGAGGGAGACGCTGAAGAGCCGAGCCCACCCAAGATGATCACGTGTGTATGTGTGGGGTGGTTGACAGTGCTGCGTGTGGGCGGGGGACGTTACTGCACGACTGCCCTCGTGACGGCGGAGGGAGGGAGGGAGGGAAGGCGAGAGAAGAAGGACGCAACAAGCGCAAGACAACACAAGACAGCACAGCACACACACACACACACACATACAGAGGGAGAGGGAGTTCGGACAGCAGTCGACGCGACTCAGGCAATCACGGCTGCTTTGCCCGCAGTGGTGTGCAGAGAGAGAGCCGGAGAAGAGGGCACAGCGCACACGCACGGGAAGATGTTTCTTGGCTCACCGTCCCTCGCCCACTCGCTGCGACGATGTACGGGATACAGTGGAGAAGGGGGGGGCGGGGAGGGGAGCAAGGTGGCAGGCAGGCACCACGCGCTTGGCAAGACACACAAAGAAGGAAGAGCACAAGCACAGGGTGAAGGGGGAGGGCAGGGCAGGGAGGCGAGAGGGGAGGGGGGACAGGGCAGGGCAGTGCACCAGGGCGCACTCGCTGGAAGACAACCACAGCGACGGCAAAGAAGGCGGAAAATGTTTTGTTTCCTGATCAACACACAACACAAGACGGGATAAAGGCGACCAACACACACACACACACACACACACACACACGCTTTCCACTCTGCACAGGGTGGCGGGCAGCGCACGCCGGAGAGCCGGTGCCCCGTGTGCGTGCGTGTGTACCAGAGGAGTCGCTGTTCTTACCCACCCCCTTGCTTGCTGTCGTGGCGGCCACGCAGACACGCACTCCTAATGGACGAGTGCGGAGGCGGGAGAAGAGGGAGAGAGAGCGATACTAGATGGATGCTCATGCGCGTGTGTGCTGTGCCTCACACACCCGTTCGCGTCCTCACGCCCACGCACATGCAGAGAGAGAGAGAGAGACGCGTGTGCTCGTGGGAGACTCGCGAACGAAGCGGCGGCGCGCTTCCGTTCCTAGCAGTCCTGCACGGGCGTTGGTGAGCAGCCACGGATCTAGCGCTTAGCGGCAGCGCTCAATGGTGTCTTCCTCTTGCTGCGCGCGCGTGAGAGAGGCACTGGGGACGGTGTAGGGAGGGGAAGGGGGTCAGTGGAGATGACGGACTAGCAAGATACCGTCGAGTCTCCCCTTGCTATTTCCGAGAAGCATATGGCTTCTATGCCTGCGCACGTGTCTGCAGGGGCAGAGTGTCTCTGTTCGTCCGTTTTTCTTTCTTCTTCTGGTGTTTTTATGGGCTAGAACTACACGTGTGCGCGTGTGTGCGCGCCGGTTCGCCAAATGCCCGAGAGACGGCCTCGAGCGCGTTGCCGCTACCTCTCTTCGCTCCTCTCCTGCTTTCGGGGGAGAGGGGAGTTCTACCTTTTGCCCACCAGGTCCTTTACCTCTGCCGTTGCGCATGAGCGCGGGGATATGGAATCGAGAGGGCACGCACGTGAGGTGGCGGCAAGGATGGCATATGTGGGAGGCGCACAAATCACATGGATGCGCAGAAAGCAGAGCATGTCGACAGTGGCGTTGAAAAACAAAAACCATGTGGGAGGAAGTTGAGGGAGAGACAGTGGTGAGTGCATAGGTGTGATGGCCGCGAGGGAGATGAGATGGGGAGCGGTGGGGCTCGTGGGAGCGCGCTGGGCCGCTCTCACACGGCGACATCCGGAGTTACTCCCGGTTCCTCCCCGCCACGGGACTGGTATCGAGAAAGAGAGCGCGAGAGGAGGGTGGCAACGCGGGAAGCGGGGAGCAGCGGGGACGCCACCTCCTCCTGCCCCCCTCCTCCTCTATCACTGTGCGTTGTCGCACCACCGCCGCGAGAGACACCCCCGCCCGCCCACCCACCCACACACATAAGCAAGTGAGACACAGTGCACATGACTGTCGGCACTGCTCAGGTGCCCGTCACTCGCGTGCTGTGCGCCTCTGCCTTGTGTGTCTGCACGTATGCCATAGATGCCGGATGCTGGAAAGTGCGAAGAAATTATCAAAGAACGAAAAATGAAGGCGCGCAGACGCACACGCGGAGGGGAGGGGGGTGTATGAGGATGCAGACAACGACATCTCGCACCCACATACACCCCCCACTCCCATGTGCATGTGCCGGTATCGCTTCCCGGTAGAGCACTTTTCCCGTGCACGGAGACCCCACTCCACTCTGCATTCATCGTCGCCCCCCTCTTCGCCCACTTCTCCCGCCTCGTACTCTCCCTTCTCGCGCGCGCGAACCAGCAGCTCGCCGTGAGACGACACGACGCACGCATACGCTCACAGAGGGGCGGCAGCCGCGCGCGCGAGAAGGGAGAGCACGAGGCGAGAGAACAGAATATGCGGGCTGAGAGAGAGAGATGATGATGATGGGCAACTCGGCTTCCGCGAAGATGAAGGTGGGCAAGAGAGAGGCAGGACAGTCGCCGTGTCACACGTCACAGCTCGCGACGCGTCGATCGACTTAGTCGAACAGACCGAAGCCCATGTCGTCGTCGGCCTCCTCCTCGGGCTCGTCCTTCTTCGCGGCGGCGGCAGTCGGGGCCGCATCACCCGCAGCGGAAGCAGTTGCGCCAGCGGCGGCACCAGAGCTGGCCGCCGGCATCGCGCTCATCTTCGCGGCACCCTCCGCGATCAGGGTGGCCACGTCGCGTCCCGTAACGCTCTCCATCACAAAGGCGAGGGTGGCCTGGTCGACGTCGATGTGGACGGCCTTGCAGATGGCCTCCACGTCCGCCTGAGACGGGGACGCCTTGCTCAGGGAGGCCAGAGCGTACGCGGCGAGGTACTTGGTGGACATGGTGGAGCGAGGATACGAGGACTGCGTAGAACGAAACGGAAAGCTTTCGCCGACGTCGACACCCGAGTAGCGGTGGGTGGTGTGGCGTATAGATGCAGATATATGTGTGTGGGTTGCGTGCGTGCGCGCGCGCGCGTTGTGCGGTTGGCACGGATGCGTGCGGGAGGGGGGAGAGACGTTCGGTAAAGTCGTGGGCGTGCGAGGAACAGTAGCAAAGGTTCGTATAAAGGCATACAACCACAGGCTGTGCACACATGGCGGACCATCCATGTGGGGAGGGCGGGGCCAGGGTGGGGAGGGTGATGCCTCCACCGGGGTGCCACACGGCCAAAGAGAGACAGAGAGACAGGCATGCCTTGACTGCTCGCCATCATCACTCCCCCCGTCCCCTGCTCCGCTCGCGGAGACCGCTCAAGTCTCTCTCTCGTTTTCATCCGCTTCGCTTCACCGCTGCCGCCTCCGCCTCCCCGTAAGGACGACAGGGCTGCACGAAGACGGGGGATCGACTCACCAACGGGTGCATTGCTCGCCCATCTCACAGCTTTCGGTGTGTGCATGTGCCCCCCTCCTCCATTCCGCTTTCCGCGGCGCATATGCTCGTCGCGTGTTTGCTTTCGCTTCGCGCGTGCTTGGGCGTGATGATGGATGCACGTGAGAGTGACAGAGACAGAGAGGGCCGCGTGACACGTCCTTGAAGGGCTGCCTCCGCTGTTGTGCGCACCATCCATGCCATCCTCATCCCTGATGGCACCCCTCTCCCCCCCACACACACGCGCCCAGAGAGAGAGACAGAGACAGACGCCCCCCTCCTCCGTCACGGCGCCGCGCGCCGCCGGTTTCGTGTGCTTCCGTCGTGCAGCGAGGGAACAACTTGGCGCACGCGGGATTACGCCAGAAAAAGCTTTACCGAAACAGCAAGCACCCCCCTTACACACACACACACACACACATTACGCGTCGATCGACTTAGTCGAACAGACCGAAGCCCATGTCGTCGTCGGCCTCCTCCTCGGGCTCGTCCTTCTTCGCGGCGGCGGCAGTCGGGGCCGCATCACCCGCAGCGGAAGCAGTTGCGCCAGCGGCGGCACCAGAGCTGGCCGCCGGCATCGCGCTCATCTTCGCGGCACCCTCCGCGATCAGGGTGGCCACGTCGCGTCCCGTAACGCTCTCCATCACAAAGGCGAGGGTGGCCTGGTCGACGTCGATGTGGACGGCCTTGCAGATGGCCTCCACGTCCGCCTGAGACGGGGACGCCTTGCTCAGGGAGGCCAGAGCGTACGCGGCGAGGTACTTGGTGGACATGGTGGAGCGAGGATACGAGGACTGCGTAGAACGAAACGGAAAGCTTTCGCCGACGTCGACACCCGAGTAGCGGTGGGTGGTGTGGCGTATAGATGCAGATATATGTGTGTGGGTTGCGTGCGTGCGTGCGGTGCCAGGGGGTGGATGGGTGACGGTGGTGGGTGGTGGGTGCAGATACATGTGCCGCGGGAGAAGTGAGAGATGACGCGGTATGGGATGGGGTGGTCGGCGCCTTAAAAGAGAGCGCGCGCGAACCACTTTAGTGATGTGCATGCGGCGTGGATCATCGACTACGTTCACCGCCCCCCCCCTCCCCCAACACCGGAAGCATCAACATCCGACGCATGGCGGGCGAGGAGGGGGAGGGACGGAGGGGTGGCGTCGACCGTGGCGAGGTGACATGGCGGATCGCCTTGTGCAGCGGAGCTTCGCTCGCGCCTTACTTAATTCGGTGCCTTCTGTCTTCTCACGTGGTTGTTTTATTATCGGTGTGCATGACAGCAACAACAACGGCAGCAGCGGCAGCGGCAACGCCCTCATCACGGCCGCCATCATCACCGTTGACGAGAGGGTAAGAGGCAGAGAGGTGAGTGGCACTGCGCTTTCCATCAATAGCCCTGCTCGCAGAGTCGGCCGACGACGACGACGACGGTCCGGTCGGCGGGAAGAACACAGACACATGCGCAACGGGAAAGGACGGAGCGCGCACCCGACATGCAGACTGCCAACGAGCAACCGCCGCAGCAGAACAACAACAGGAGCCCAACGGAAGCGGTAACGCGAATATACATTGGGGTGCAGAAAATGCAAGGCGTGCCCACCACCAGGGTCGGATGTGACGACCATCCCCGTCATCCGGAGGGGGGAGGGGGAGGGGGGTCTCGGGTGCCCTCCTCCCTATGCGCACTTCAGCTGTGCTAGTCCACTCCGGCCAACATACTTGGTGGGGTGCTGAGAAAGTACGCTACGAGTGCTATGGCGTCGTCGCTCTCCTGCTGTAGTTGCTGCCGCACCTGCTGGTCAACGCCGCCGCCCTGCTGTAGCCGAGCCGGAATGGCCCCCTGCGCATTGGTGGGACGGACAATCAACACGGCGCTAAAGATGTGCGCCAAGAAGTTCGCGTCGAGTTCGTTGTCGCAGCTGTGCACCGGCCTGAGGAGGTAGTTCAGCAAGGACATGACATACATCCACACGTTCGCGTGCATCGTTGGCAGCTGGCGCAGGAACTGCAGCGGGGCCTTGCCCTTGGCGCGTCCCGCGGCGAGGGCGGTGGCGTACTGCGCATAGGGCACCACCGGCTCGAGCAGGTTCTTGAGAAAAGCCAGAAGACACTCCGCAGCGCAATGCACGTCTATGTCTGATGGCAGAGGCGCGTTCTTCGTGTCCAGCAGTTCCATGATGCGACAGCACACCTCCTTGTCCGTGGAGCGGGTGAAGAGACCGCCCTCACGTGGGTGCTGCGCGATGACGTGGGCGAGATACCACAGCTCCTTCGGCACATGCGGCCGCACCTGGCGCACCACCTCCTCAAAGTCCGCCTTCTGTGCGTACGCCTCCACGCACGGCTTGTCCTGCAGGAGGGCAATGCTGTCCAGCCCGTTGCCAAAGACGCTCGGGCTCAGCACACATTGGCACTCCACCGCCTGCACTGGGCCGTTGCGGCAGCAGAAGAGCAGTACAGAGGTGAGGCTGACACATCCGCGGCCCTGGTACGGACGCCAGGCGGCCAGCCACGTCATGCAGTGTGGGTCAATGGCCGTCTCGATAAGGACATCCTGCGACTCGCCTGGAAGGATGGCAAGCTTAAGCGGGGTGACGCGCAGCCAGGTGCCCTCCGAATAGTCCCCCTCGCGCTGCCGCACCACCCGCACAACAGCGACGCAGTCGCCCTTGTTATGCACAGTGACCGTCTCCTGCGTCCCGCAGTGGTGGAAGCTCTGGGCCTGAAAGTTCACCTTCGACGTGCTCAGCGATATCTTCGCACTCGACGCCTGCGCCAAGCCGATGGCGGCGACTTTTTCCCGCAGCGACGATATCACCTGCGCCTTTTGCGCCGGCACCTCCACACTCACCGGGATCCGGGCGAGCGCCTGCACAGGCTTGTGGTCGCTGCTGCGCACCTCCATGAGGGCGGAGAGGCGGTCCAGTCGAATGCGGGACTCCATCGACTTGCGACGCGACCACACGCATATCCGGTCCGTATAGCTAGGAACGCGGCGCTTCTCGCTGGTATCGTAGGCGTCGGTGCCGACGTCGAAGCGGTAGGTGGGCATGTGCGTTGGTGTGAAGTTTATAAAGTTCAGCCACGGCGTGTGCGGGCTCTTCATCTCGGTTGCCAGCTCGTCGTACTGCAGTAGTTCGGTGAACCGCCCCGCGTTCGCTAGATGCACGGCGGTTTCGTACGGGAGTCGGAGGCGGTAGTTCAGGTCTCCGGCTACGATGATGATGTCGTGGTCGCGAGGGTAGAGCTCGAGAAAGGCGGACTCATCCACTGGCATGCTTGCGCTTGCGCTGGCCTGCATCTCGGCGCGACGGGCAGTGTTGAAGTCCATGCTCTTGAAGATGGTGTTGATGTCCTCGTTGCGCTTGCTCACGTTGGACTGGCCAGCTGCTAAGTGGGCCGTAATAATGCAGATGGACGTGCGGTGCAGCACAAGATGAAAGCCGACGGCGCCCTTGTTGCCCATAGAGCCCAGCGCACCGGTGGCCACCGTCGCCATGCTGGACTCCGACACGGCAGACAGCAGCGGCCGACGGATGAACACGCAGAGAAGCAGACCGACAAGCTGCCTTGGCGGAAAGGCGTAGTAAGGAGAGGCGCCTGCGCCACTCGATGAGGATGCCGCGGTGCTGTTGCTACCATCGGCGCCGATAGCCGCGTTCAGCCCCGCCACCCATGGCGCGGAAGCCTCTGTCTCCTGCTTGAAGAGCGCTGTCGCACTCATGTCCACCTCCTGCAAGCCGACCACGATCAAGTCCGTCGGCCGCGCTGGTGCGCCGTCTGCACCGCCACCGCCGCTGGTGAGGCAGGCGAGGCTGGTCAGCGGCAGCGCCGGTTTCTTGCACCCGACATTAAAGGTAGTCACGCACACGTTCAGGTCTTCCACTGTTGTGTAGTTCGCCTCGTAATAGCCGATTTCCTGCTGCACCCACGCTTCCGCGGCCGCGGCAGTATCGGCGGTGGCGGAGGCGCTCGAGTTTGGCGCGAGAAAGCCTACGGGCGCGCGCCGGCGGAAGATGTCTGCCACAGTCTGCCACTCCGTGTTCGGGAAGGCACGCGGGAGGCCGGGGTACATGGTTGTGTCGATGAAGGTTGAACAAGGAGAGGGGGAGAGCGCAAGGAGGGAGCCAAGATGGACGTTGCTGTCCCTTCTCCCCCCGCCCCGCCCAAAAATCTCTCCGTGTCTGCACGTGGGTGTGCCCTCGCAAGTGTGTGTGTGTGTGCGTGTGTGCAGGGTGCAGCTCAGCGACAGCGAGATGTTGGAGCGAGAAGGGCTGGAGGCGGAGGGACACTGGCGCTGCGTTGCACGAATACGCAGCGACGCATCGACAGGACGTATGGCCGAGCGTACACGGGCAGGCAGATAGAGGGAAGTGGGTGGGGGAGAGAGCGCGGCGATGAGTGACGGCCCACCGTGGCCGGGCAGCGGCAGACGGAGGGGAGAGACGCGCCATCACAGTTGGGCTGCTGTCGCTGCGCACCCGTTTCCTTGTCCTGATGCCCCCCCCCCCCACTCACTCCCGCTGCTGCACCTGCGCTGCCCTCGAGGGCGGTAGGGACATCTCGAAGCGAGTACGGACATGCTCCAAATGCGCTTGCTCGATGCTGGCGCACAAGACAGGCATGAGTGACGTATGACAGGCGCACCCGCACAAGTCAAGGGGTGAACGCTGCGCGAAGTGGTCCAACGGTCATTGAGGTTGAGCTGAGGTGGCGGTGCCGCACCGCCGCCGCAGAGGCGTGCGACTGAGCACGTTATGAGAGACGGAGGGGATGAAAACAGAATGCGCAACGCAACGCAAGAAAGCGAAGCCAACGTGCGCAGGGCCACAGAGACGTGCTGGTGGGCGAGGAAGGGGGTGGGGGCGAGACGCCGGCCACCGCCCCCCCCCCTCCACTCACTTCGACCCCATCGACACGTCACAGACCCGTGGCGTACAAACCGTTACCACGAGAGCTGCCACCACCA
This sequence comes from Leishmania mexicana MHOM/GT/2001/U1103, assembly GCF_000234665.1. Classification (NCBI taxonomy): domain Eukaryota; phylum Euglenozoa; class Kinetoplastea; order Trypanosomatida; family Trypanosomatidae; genus Leishmania; species Leishmania mexicana. The sequence goes on from NC_018319.1 coordinate 448,574, forward strand.
CCAAGCGATGATTCGACCCTATACTCCCCCCTACCTCCGACGCAACGACAGCGAGGACATGGAAGCGGTGATGGGGCGGCGGCAGAAGCGCTACACACACACAGAGGGAGAGATATATTAGCAGGCAAAGAACACGGCGAGGAGGTGGTGGGGCCCATCTTGGCATACTTGCCGGCTGCAGTGTGCGTGTAGATGCGCACAAGCGGAGGGACGCACATGTGGACCCCTCGCCCCCCCCCCCCCGGACACGCGCGGGTGCACGCAGGCCGACTGCTTTGTATCACGCCCTTGTCGAGGTAGCCTTCCTTTTCTTCTTGGCGGTGGCCGGTGCGTTTGGCTGGTACCATGCGTTGCCCTCCGCATCGACCCTGTACCAGCTCGGCGCCGGGCCGTGGTGCGGCTGCAGCGTTACCACTCGACCTGCATCTCCGCCAGTGGCGGCAGGGTCGCGCTCGCGGCTGCCGCCGAGGGCTTTCATGATGATGTCCACCTGCGCTGGTGTCAGCGAGCTTGGAAACACGACGTTGATACAGAGGTACAGCTTGCCCTTCTTCCGATGCGCCACACCGTCAGTGGTCCCGCTGCCGTCATGGCTTGCGTCGGCCGCCGCGCCGCCCCTCTTGCGCTCCTTCAGTGGCATGCCCTCGTTGTCCACAACAAAGACGTGCTGTGAGTCGAAGAGGAAGTGCGGCACGTTACTCTCCCGCAGCGGCGTCGCCAGACGCACGACACGGCCATCGAGCAGCTCGATGGGGATCGAGAAGGCGCCATGGAAGAGGCACCCAAGCGGCACACGACAGTTCGAAAGAAGCAGATCCGTGCTGTTCAGGCGGTGGTAGTGGGGATGAGGCAGCTGCTCCACGACAACGAGGACGTCGCCGACGGCGTCGAAGCCAGGCAGCTCGTCACCTTGGCCAACGTAGTTCAGCGCATCGCTGTCCTCCGTGCCTGGTTCAATCGTCACCTTGATCATCTTCTCTTCCACAACAACACCGCGGGGGAGGGGGTCCGGCTTGCGGGTACCGGACAGTGGCGCACGCTGGTGCGCGTCGTAGACCGGCCCGCACCGCGCACATGGCAACTGAATGGGGAGCTTGCCGAGGCCTTCGCAACGGTCGCAGCGGCACTGCTGGTATGCCGTGAGGCCGCCGAAGTTGAGCGCTTTCGTGACTGTCTTGTTCCCCCTGCACTGCGGACACACCGGGCGTGACCGGCCGTTCGACGTGCCGTGGCCGTGGCAGGAGGGGCAGAGACGCCGCCGACGCACCTGCAGCACTTTTACCGTCCCGCAGTAGAGCTCCTCGAGGGAGCACTGCAGCTCCACCAAGATGAACGACGGCTTCGCTGGCCGCTGCGGACGCGACGCGCCAGGGCCGCCACCGGAGGCAAATCCGAAGAAGGAAGAGAAGATGTCCATCGGGTCTATACCCGGGCCAAAGCTGGTCCCAGGAAAGCCACCGCTGCCGCCTGCCGCGCCGCCAGGCCCGTTGCGGCCGAACGCATCGTACTGCTTGCGCCGCTCCGCATCGCTGAGGATCTCGTAGGCCTCCGCCACCTTCTTGAACTTCTCGGCCGCCGCCGGGTCGCCACTGTTCTTGTCGGGGTGATACTGGAGCGCCTTTCTGCGGTAGGCGGAGCGGATCTGTGTCTCTGTGGCATCCGGCGAGATGCCGAGCTCGTCGTAGAGGGCCGTTTCCTTCACCATTGCGCCGATGCGAGACAGCTACAAGGGAGGGGGAGGCCAAGATACGAGCAGAGATCGCCCAAGAAGTTTGGGCAGAGAAAAAAAGCGAAGATGCCGGTGCGCGCGTGTGCACGTGCGCGTTTGTGTGCAGCGGAGGCCCCCCCTCCCAAGCCAGCTACTTACTTAAGACACACACACACACACGCACACACACGCACACGACCGGGGAGGGGGGATGATGATGATTGGGGGGAGGGGGCGCTGATGAGGGAAGAGGATGAAGTTGATTGGGCGCATATATGTATGTACGTGCGTTCGAGAGGGCGGGGTGGAGACACGATGTTGGCATTGGGAGGGAGGGGGGGGGATGGCACACCGCACATGTTCACCGGGGTCAGCCTAGGTGGAGCGTCCCAATCGAACGACGCCTTGTGCGTGTGCCTGGTGAGGGAGACGGATGTGGATCGATTCACGCTCCTTGCTCTTCTCACGCTCTGTCTCTGTCTCACCGACGGACCTGTCACACGTCGATCGCCCTCTTCTGCTTGCTTCTTCTTCCGCCACCGCCTCTCCGCCCCCTCCAAGGAAAAGACACGGGCAAAGGCATGCGCACGTGGGCGGCGGCAACGTGCTGTGACAACACCGGGCTCCGGCGTGTGCACACTTCCTCCCCCCTCCCCCCTCCGCGCCACATGGGCACCGGGTAGCCCTCCCCCCTTCGTGTGAGTGCGGGGAGTTGCAGTCGGCAGCAGTGTCGCACACCGGCGAGTGTGTGTGCCTCACCTAGGGGGCATTCGGCTCCACGAAGCCCTCCAGCCTCCAGCGCTTCACTGCCCCCAGAGGGCGAATCGTAGTGCGGCCTGCATGACATCCTTATCCGCAGAGGATGTGAGGAGTGCGAGGTCATCAGCACGGAAGGCACGGTGCAGTGCTGGTGTCTCAATGCGGTCCACACTCAGCAAGTCCCCCACGTGACTAAGGAGAAGAGGGTCCGGGGGGGGGGGGCTGATCCGTTGCGGGACATTTTACAGACGTGCTTCAGTGTCGTGGTGGTGGTCAGCGTCAGCGCGCGGCACTCCGAAGCCCGTGCGTTTTCGCTTCGTCGCCGCTGTGCCATGTCGAGGTGTTTGCCATTGCGCCACTCGCGTAGAGCGCTCCCAGCCTCGTCCGGTCGTCATCCTCGTGTCCCACACCGGGCTGTGCGAGTTGGGGTCTCCTTCAAAAGAACATGACGACCGGGTGCGAGGTTGCTTCGTGCCCGATGGAGAAGCCTCTCCGTGCTACCAAGGCGCCCTCTTTGATGTGTCGCTGGACGAGAGGCGCATCCTTCTGGTAGGATCGTGGCCCCAACGCCGGGGCGTCCCCGCGGGGGCGGGGGAGGGGAGGGGGAAGACCGACACACCTGTGCGCCTGGTCCTGCTGCGTGCGTACGGAGCCGCAGCGACCAACCTTTTCTTAGCGTGCTACACCCCGCATGCTGAAAACCAGGGATGCCTAATGCTATGACAGGCTTGCGGTGGGTGGTGCAAGGCACCTCTCGTGCAGAACGCAGAGCTGTATTGCGGGTTCGTGACGGAAGCAGGCCAACCAGCACCATGTGACGTGGTGCAGCCCACTCGAATTCTAGTGCAGATAGCACAGGCTGGGCCCACGAATTGTGCTCAACATCACCGCGACGCAGCAGAAGCAGAGTGAGGAGGTGGATGCGTACATGTGCTGCATCGTGGACAGTATTCGTAGCGCGACGATACGAGCGTCATCAGGACCGCAGGTCTCTGCGGCACAGCGCCGGCCCATACCTGGCTGCTGACACCAAGAGTCCTCAACCGTAGCCAAGGGCAGGCGACCGGCTGCTTCGCGTCCACACAAAACAGTGGGGACTGCGCCCCCAGATGTGCCAGGGCGAGATGGCCCCGCATCATCGGAGCGTGCCGAAGCGAAACCAACGTAGAGGCAGAGCACCCCGTCACATTAGATGAACACACGCCGGCACACAACAGGTGAGAGGGAGAGCGAGCGAGTCAACGGTAGAGGGAGCGATCAACAGCAGTGCGCGGGGCACGCACACGCATACACAAGCAAGGAGAGGGGGAGAGGGAGAAGATAGGCGACACGAGATGCCCGAGGTGTCAAGAAAGCATGATAGAAGGCAGCAGCGAGGCACAAGATGGCCCACATTAAACTGCAGAGAAACAAATGCACGCAAAGCACCATATGATAAGCAAGGGAAGAGGACAACCAAGCCACAGACATGCCCCTGATGACGCTGCGAGCCGCTCACATACGTTCGAACCGCACCGTGTGCCCGCGTGCGTCTGCGAGCATCTCCCCACCCCCAGCGGACGAGAGAGAGACCACCGCACGCACACAGACACACGCCAGCACAGAACAGGTGAGAGGGAGCGCGAGCGAGTCAACGATAGAGGGAGCGATCAACAGCAGTGCGCGGGGCACGCACACGCATACACAAGCAAGGAGAGGGGGAGAGGGAGAAGATAGGCGACACGAGATGCGCTCCTCTGAGCATCAGTGACGCTCGCGGATGGTCTGCGTCATGATGCTGAGAACGGTGCCGATCGTGGCGCCGACGAGGATGGAGATGCCCATCAGAGTGCCGGCAACGAAGCGCTTGCCGTCGTTGTCGATGCCCTTCGACTGCGGGCCAAGCACCAGCGCCATCGAGCCCACGTAGCCGTTCGAGAAGCCGAAGATGACCTCCATCACGTAGCCGTACTCCTCGCTCGGGATGTAGTGGTACGAGTGCAGCAGCAGCAGCGGCACAAAGATAACGCGCGCAAAGGACGCCGCTACGATGATCCAGCGCTGCTTGTACGTCTTCGGCCACATGAACTTCAACGACGGCGAGAAGCGGCCCAGCACATCGAACACGTTGAAGATAAATACGGCGATCGTCGAGAACCACTTCGAGTCCGGGAACATGCCGACAGCGATGGCGGGGAAGAGGAACAGCGTGATGAGGAAATCAAAGGCGCATGCGATGAACATCCATTTGATACAGCGCAGTGTGCTGAAGATGGAGGTGGCCACGAGAATCTCGTTACTCGTCGGGCCCTCCACCTCCTGCGGCCACGAGGCCTCTTCCGCCGCATCTGGGCTCTCCGACTTGGCGGTGACCATCTGTACCTCACCCAAGGCCGGTACCACCTTGCCCGAGGAAGAGTTGCGACCCTCCTTGCCATGGACCGGGCGCTCGTCGGGGTTGCAGAGCACCTCCGGCGATAGCTTGCCGGCGTCCACCTTGCTCTTCACAGCACCGAGGTCACCGAAGTAGTTCTGGGCGAAGCTGTTGAAGCGGAGCAGGCCCAGCGCAATGAAGGTCATGATCTGGATACCCACGTCCAGGCCGTAGTAGATCTTCGACTGCTTCTTCACGCCTTCGTAGGAGTCGGGCAGCGCAGCCTTCACGCTGATCTGCAGCAGCGACGTCAGCACACCAGACATGCCGACGCCACCCATCATGGTGGACGTGAAGCTCGAGGGGAAGGCACCAAACATGCCGTACGTCGTGGACTCGAAGATGCTCTTGCCAAAGCCACCAATGAAGCTGGCGCAGCAGATCGTCGCCACGGCACCGGCCTCGTTCGTGCCGCGCGCAGGCACCACCATAAGCACGATGATCTCGACGATCAGGATGATCAGGCCGCCAAACAGACGCGCCTTTATCGGGATGCGGCGGAACCAGCTGAGCAGCGTCAGCGGCTCCATGATCAGGCTTACAAGGATACCGATGAGGTTGTAGTAGGTCATGACGTTGTTCCAGAAGTTTGTTTGCAGCGGAACCGCATCGGGGTCCTGCATGGCGTAGCGGTAGTACGTCATAATGTATGCAGGCGCGGAAAAGACGGCATTGATGGGCATCATCATGGACACGCCGCACATGAACGCGACGACGTACACGTAGAACTCGCTTGCAGACATTTCGTACCACTTGCGGCTCTCGCCCTGCTCCTGGGGATCTTGACGGTCGGGCGCGGTGTCCATCTTGGCGGAATGGTGTGCGACTTTGGATGCTGCCGCTGCGTTGGGGCTCGTTGCTGACCTGTGAAGGAGAAAACGGACGTGGTGCTGATGATCGACCAATCTGCGCGCACGCGAATCAGCGCTAGTGCAAGGGAGAGAAGGGGCGATGGTAAAAGTGAAGTGTGGAAGAGGCCATGATGGCTGGCAGAGGCACAGTGAGACAAAAAAACACCCAGCCCCAGAGGAGCGGGGCTGGCGTACAGCGGTGGGTATCTGCCTGCATTGCGGTACACGGTACGCCCCCTCTGCCACGCGTGCAGTCCCTCCTCCCTCTTCCCCCCTTGTGCAATTGAACGGAGCACCTGAGCAACCAGCACCGATGTGCACGCGCGTGTGGGCGAGGATGAGGAGGTGTCAAGCCTTTACCGCCTTTCCCGTTTTGGCGTGTGGTTATCGGGCTCTCTCACTGTGCGCCTGCCTATGTTGCGATGCGGTGCCCGGAGGAGGAGGAACCGGCGGACGCGCGCAGAGACCAACTCGATAGCGGGCAGCCTCCGACATATACCGAGATCTGCCCACATCCGGTCGAGCACGCACGCACGCACACGCGTGTATGGCATGCATGCAGAGGTTCACGGCGGGAGAGGAGGAGGGATGGTACACACACAAACACACGTTCTCAGCTCTCTCGTTGGGCGCGTATCTGCGTGTGCCTTGAGGTGTTCATGCGTCTGGTGGAGTGTGCCCGTGGACGTAGGGCGCGAGACAACGAAAAAGGAAACGAGTGCATGGGATGGTGGTGATGATCACGCCGGCACTTGCGCAGGTATACCCACCATCACCCACACCCAGAGAACACGCACACCCGCACGAGAGGTGTGGGGGAGGGCGCCCAAGAGGCAACGCGTAAACACAAGGGTGCCGTACTTTCTTCTGAGGGAAGAGCCCGGCACGCTAAGGGTGACATCGATCACGCACACCCGCTCTGTGTCTCTGTGCGTGTGAGAAAGTACGAGAGGGATGGCGGGGGCAGGAAGGGGTGGCGGTGGTGGTGGTGGTGTCCATCCGGGCCACACCGTCCCACAGACAGTGGGAGACTGCACACCACCCCTCTCCATCACTTTCCCGCACGCCCACCCACCCATCTTGCTTTCTCTATCTGTCACACACGCATGCACACTCTCTTGCTCTAGAGTCCGTGTATATATATATATATAGACGTGTGTGTGGTGGTGGTGGTGTATGTGCTGGCAACCGTTAACATGGCCCAGTCACATGCACATGTGCACGTAGGGATGCCATGGTTGAGGGTGGGGAGGGGGAGGGGGGACGGGTGTTAAAAAAGAAAATGAAAGCATCAACACAGATGGCATTAAAAAAGGTCAACGAAGCGTCGATGCACCCTCGCGCGCGTGTGTGCGGCAGCGGCGGGAGGGACTACTAGAAGGGTGGGCTCATCGAGAGTGGGAGGGGGAGGGGGAGGGGGACAGATGGTGCTGTGTAGTGTGTCCGTAGGATTCGGAATCACCCGTAGAGAGACGCACGCACGCACGCACGCACGCACACGCAGAGAGACGCACAGGAAAACAAAACAAAACAAAGAATAGAACGGAGACACGACAAGGGAAAGGCATACAGAGAGCGTTGCACCGAAACCGCGGAGGACATCCGCCCAAGGCGACAAGCGAAGGTGTCCGTGTGCCGCTCTTCTGGGGCCTTGCCCTTTAGCCGGCCTTTGTTTTTTTCGCTGTTGACGGTCTTCTCGGAAGGGAAACGGGGTGGGTGGGATGGGGGGGGGGAGCTGGGAGAGCGCGTGCGCGTGCACGTTCGACGCGGGTGCGATTCTTTGATTCCTCCCTGTCCCCACCCCGTCGCTGTCCGTGCATGACACAGTACAATTTCCAGGACGGAGGCCATACGAAGCGGAACATGGTAGCAGCAGCTCAATGCCCCTACATACATGTGCAGCATCCGTACACCTGTCTGTATATACAGATATATGTATGTATATTTATTGGTATTAGAGGAGGGTGGGGGGAGGGGAGAGGGAGGGGGAGGGTGGGGGAGGGCCCTTGGCAGTGTCAACGGAGATGTGCGAGCACGTTGGCGCTCCGGCTAGGGCAGGCCGAAAAAGAATAGAAAAGCGAACGCCGTTTTAGGGACAAGAACAGAACTTTACAACAAATGATTGTGCCGACGGTACATGCCTCTCTCTGAGTGCGTGCATGTGTGTGTGTGCGTACTCAGCGGAGGTGTACCGGGAGGGGGGCGGGGGCGGGCAGCGGTAACGCATGACGGGGAGCGGAAGGATAAAAGGAGGGCGGCGGGTGTGTGGGTGGGCCAACCGTCACCGCCAACGCGCAAATGCACGATGACGTCCTCAGCTCGAGTTTGCGTTGCCCACCGCTGGTCGTCCGCCCCCTCTTTATGTGTTGCCTGCTACCTTTAGTAAGTCGCGCGGATGGTCTGCGTCATGATGCTGAGAACGGTGCCGATCGTGCCGCCGACGAGGATGGAGATGCCCATCAGAGTGCCGGCAACGAAGCGCTTGCCGTCGTTGTCGATGCCCTTCGACTGCGGGCCAAGCACCAGCGCCATCGAGCCCACGTAGCCGTTCGAGAAGCCGAAGATGACCTCCATCACGTAGCCGTACTCCTCGCTCGGGATGTAGTGGTACGAGTGCAGCAGCAGCAGCGGCACAAAGATAACGCGCGCAAAGGACGCCGCTACGATGATCCAGCGCTGCTTGTACGTCTTCGGCCACATGAACTTCAACGACGGCGAGAAGCGGCCCAGCACATCGAACACGTTGAAGATAAATACGGCGATCGTCGAGAACCACTTCGAGTCCGGGAACATGCCGACAGCGATGCCGGGGAAGAGGAACAGCGTGATGAGGAAATCAAAGGCGCATGCGATGAACATCCATTTGATACAGCGCAGTGTGCTGAAGATGGAGGTGGCCACGAGAATCTCGTTACTCGTCGGGCCCTCCACCTCCTGCGGCCACGAGGCCTCTTCCGCCGCATCTGGGCTCTCCGACTTGGCGGTGACCATCTGTACCTCACCCAAGGCCGGTACCACCTTGCCCGAGGAAGAGTTGCGACCCTCCTTGCCATGGACCGGGCGCTCGTCGGGGTTGCAGAGCACCTCCGGCGATAGCTTGCCGGCGTCCACCTTGCTCTTCACAGCACCGAGGTCACCGAAGTAGTTCTGGGCGAAGCTGTTGAAGCGGAGCAGGCCCAGCGCAATGAAGGTCATGACCTGGATACCCACGTCCAGGCCGTAGTAGATCTTCGACTGCTTCTTCACGCCTTCGTAGGAGTCGGGCAGCGCAGCCTTCACGATGATCTGCAGCAGCGACGTCAGCACACCAGACATGCCGACGCCACCCATCATGGTGGACGTGAAGCTCGAGGGGAAGGCACCAAACATGCCGTACGTCGTGGACTCGAAGATGCTCTTGCCAAAGCCACCAATGAAGCCGGTGATGCAGATCGTCGCCACGGCACCGGCCTCGTTCGTGCCGCGCGCAGGCACCACCATAAGCACGATGATCTCGACGATCAGGATGATCAGGCCGCCAAACAGACGCGCCTTCATCGGGATGCGGCGGAACCAGCTGAGCAGCGTCAGCGGCTCCATGATCAGGCTCGTCACGATACCGATGAGGTTGTAGTAGGTCATGACGTTGTTCCAGAAGTTTGTTTGCAGCGGAACCGCATCGGGGTCCTGCATGGCGTAGCGGTAGTACGTCATAATGTATGCAGGCGCGGAAAAGACGGCATTGATGGGCATCATCATGGACACGCCGCACATGAACGCGACGACGTACACGTAGAACTCGCTTGCAGACATTTCGTACCACTTGCGGCTCTCGCCCTGGTCCTGGGGATCTTGACGGTCGGGCGCGGTGTCCATCTTGGCGGAATGGTGTGCGACTTTGGATGCACTGAAGGGGCCTTGTGGACGAGAGATGTGTGCGACAGTGACGCAGAGCTGTGTACAGAGCGCGGACTAAAGTTAGAGTCCAGGAGGTGCGGCGACTGCAGAAGTGGAGCAGTGAAGGGGCGATAGAATGGTTCGGGTGGTGGTAACGGATGGTCGGACATTTCACACGAGACACACCCATGAGGAAGCAAGCAGGCCACGCGTGAGAGAGGGAGGGTCAGAGGATGGGGAGAGGAGAGGACAGAAAGCCGACGTCAGCGCAGGCACATGACCGAGGAGCACATACAAACGAGTTTGGGCAGCCGCCCTTCCGGTTGCTTGCCTGCCGTGCCGATGTAAGTGCCTGCACATTACTCACGCGTCATCACACAGGCTCCCATGAGCGCGCGTACGTATGTATGTATGTGTATGTGCGTGTGTTGGAGCACAGGCAGACGTGAGGACAAGGCCTACAAAACGGCGCGAGATCGCCCATTCCTTCGCGGCCCCGCCCTCCTCCTCTCCTGGCCGGTGTCTCCCGCCGCCTTCTCCGCAGACCCTCGCATCTGTTACGCTCTACTCAGTAGTCGCTGGCGCTGCTGCTGCGCTGGCGGGCTTCAGATACCCTTCCTCAACAATAGCGGGCACCTCAATGGACAGCCACGGCCCAAGTCCGAGGGCGAGGACGTGGCTGATGCCGAAGTACGGCACATTGCGTGCCCATAGGGGAAAGAAATGCGTCGTCATGCAGATCTTGCCGCCCCTGTACATCTTCACCGTCTTGCCCTCCAGCTCCGGCAGCGCAATCTCCGGTGGCGCCTGCGGGTACGTGACCGGGATGTCGAAGTTCATCTCGAACTCGTACTTTTCATTCTTGTAGTAGGTCCAGCAGGTACCGTACCAGCGTGTTCCTTGGGGGTTGCTCTCCAGGTGAAACCAATGCGAGTCGCTCGCCTTGTTGTGCTCCACATAGGTGATGAGAGAAGCGTACTCTTCCTTGAGTCGCGCCGTCCACTTGTCCCCATCGCGTGGGCCCGCCTTCGTCTTCAGCAGCGGGATGCGCGAGACACTCTCCTTCACTGACGGCTCCATCGGATTTCGCCCTCGTCGCGCTCGGGGACGCGTTTTAGGTGAGGTGCAGCGGCGACGGCGGGGCGTTTTCCAAGAGTGTTGTAGCGAATCCGGAGCGGTGGTGCTGGTGAGCCCAACCAAGAAATGAATACGCGTGCGTGCGTGCGTGTGCTTGGAGTCGCTGCGTCGCCGCCCCCCTCGGAAAGGTGTTTGGCGGAGCGGTGAGAAATGCGCGAGGACGGAGAGCCGGGCGCAGGTGCGCCAAGGAGAAGGTGTGGGAGCGAGGGAGGGAGAGAGAGAGCCTGAGGCGTGAGAGGCCGGCACACACACACATATATATATATATGGTGCGAAGGCGGGCACCGTTCCCGCTGCGAGGACGGAGCAACGTGCTCCTCCCTTCGAGAAGGCCTACCAGACGTACAACACGCCTTCATGAGGAGAGGGGCGCTGTTCTACGGGGGTCGGCTGGCGTCCTGTCACGCCTGCGCTCACCGCAGAGCATCGACTCAACGGTTTCGCCTCTCTCCCCTGCATCACGCGCCCGCCAAGCACGGTCACCGGATGCCACAGTTTCACCCGCGCTTGCACACCAGAGACCAGCAAGATTGGTGGGTGCCTTCGGATGGAGCTTCGCTGCTTGCACCAACGTGCCCATTTGGCCACCACCACACACGCACACGCACGCACACACACACACGCGGGGACCGTGCATCACCACCTCCGTCAAGGTGGAAAGGCCTCGCCCCTAGGACTCGCCGCGTTTCTAGTCACCAACAGCGCTCCGCTCAGCGCCATCGCAGCGGGGATGCGGAGGAAAGGCAGTCGGAGAGACGCTAGGCAGTCTGGTTCGTGCATCGATCCACACGCGGTCGGCACCATGCGCCGTCGGATGTCTATGTGTGTCATGATGGTGATGGTGGTGGTGGTGGGGGTCCAGGTCCCTTGTGAGGACAGCGCATCGCGCACCTCTCTCCGAAAATTGTTGCAAGCTACACAGCCTATCGTGATGATCGCGCGTGGCGGCGCGTCTGCGGGAAAAGATGCACACGAGCTCGGCACTCCCGCCTCACGTGTACATGCAGGGACATACCGGGCGGGCAGACACACCAGCCTACATCACCAGTCACGACGGAGACGAGTGGGTGGGTGAGTGGGTTGGGGTTGTGGAGGAGCCTGCGAAGCAGCGCGCTACTCCTTGTGTCACGAGACACGATCGCCCAGGCTGGGATCGGGCTGCCTGCCAGGCGGTGTGCTGGCAGCTGCGCCGCTGCTGCTGTGGCCCTGCTTCGCATCTTGGAACAATTTCTCCAGCCGCGCCACCTCCTTGGCCTCCCGCCGCTGTTGTTCCAGCTGCTCCTCCGACTTCGCCCGGAACATGTCCCGCGACTTCATGACGTGCTCGTCGACGGCATCGTGTTCAACGATGGAGATGAGGTCGAACGGCAAGAAGCCGTAGCGAAAGAGCGCGCTTGCCCGGTTCAACGCAAAGTTGTAGTGACGACACAGCTCCTGCCCGGGCAGCACGTCGCGCAGCGTGAAGAGAGTGATGGCAACCTCACCACCGAGCACGGAGGAGGGACCAATGCGAATGGTGCAGTTCGGGCGGTTGCTGTGATTCACAAGGTCCAAGTATGGCACCAGGGCCACCTCCGTCGGTTCCGGTATCTTCCTCAGCCGTCGCCACCGACGCCGCAGTCGCCGGAGAAAGAGGTGCCCGTTGTAGTAATCGGGTGGTGGCACATGCTCAGCCCTCGCCAGCACGAGCCGCGTGATGCGCTGAAAGTGCTCGAGCTTGAAGGGCGGGTTGATGGCCTCGTGGATGGCCGTCAGGGCGAGGTGGTACTTCTTGGTCATCTCTTCGTAGCTCGCGCGCTGCCACGAGTCGAGGGCCATGCCATACATGCCGAACACGAACTCCTCGTTGAAGTCTTCGTCGTCCAGCATGCGGGCATACGGCGTGACGCCGGCGCGCAGCAGGTCCGTTATGTTGCTCACCTCCACGGCCGTGTTTGCGCGCGTGATGTCCGGTGTCGCAGCGATGATGGCGCTCATCTGCAGCCCCAGGTAGAACTGCGGGGCCATTATGCGAAACTCGTCGTCTGTGATGGCGTCGCGCACCTTCGCCAGCGTCACATGCGGCAGAGCATTCGGTTTGGCCGAGATATTCGACACGGTCAGGAGTCTTGAGAGAGGGATGGTGGCGAGCGGCGTGTTGGCCGGCAGCGGGGTGGTGCGCGATTGGGAGAGGAACAGTCCGCGGTGCTGCGACGAGCGAGTGCCGATGAAGGTTTCCTCGTGTAGGTGCATGCCGAAGTGCGCCGTACAGCAGTGAAAAAAGTCGCCGGGGAGAGTCGACGAGGGCCCGTAGAGCACTTTGCCAAAGTAACGCGAGACGCCGGTGCGCCGCAGCATTGGTACTCCGCTACGGTGATGAGGGAGGCGCGGGAGAGAACGACGGTGAGAGGAGCGCGCCGCCTTCTGAGAGGCTGGAAAACATGCGATGTGCAGAGGGGGAAGGAGATCCGTTGTGCATGCGTGATGGAGAGGACAAAGCGTGAGAGAAGGGGGTGGGGTGGGGTCCGTGCGCGCCTCCATCTGCTCGTGTGTTTCCGTGCCCTTCTCGCCGTAGGTCTTGTGGGAAGTGGCGGCGGCCATGGGGGCGCGTGCAGCAGCGCACCCGAGCGAAGGTCCCCTTCTCGGCTGCTGGCTGTGGCTGTGATGGTGGTGGAGGAGGGGGAGGGGCACAGACACGCGTGTGCAGCACCGCATACAGGCAAGGAGGAGGGTGGGAGAGACGCGGAAGAAGGCACGCGCACCGCCCCCTTGCTGCTGCACAACAAGTACCCCGAATACGCGGATGGACACAGACACACACACACACACACACGCATGCCCGCACATAGAGTCTGTCCGCCTCGCTCATCCAAGAGGACGGCTTCGTCCCAGTGTGCGTGCATGCACTTGCGTCTCTCGCGTGACTCCCCTCTGTTGCTGTTGCCGCGGCGCTCGCCATGGGAGGCGGTGGGATGGTGTCAAGAGAAGAGAGGGCCTGGTGTGAGGCCGGCATGGTTGTGTGTGTGTGTGTGTGTGTGTGTGTGTGTGGCACCACCCCTTCCCTCCGCTCACACACCGCACCTCGCCTCTCTTCCTCCTTCCCCGGCAGCGCTGGGGCGGTGGGCGCTGCCCGGAGTGCCGTCACCGTCTTCGTGTTTGTCGTGTCGGATGTCGCCATCTTTGCCGATTTCCAGCCCGGCTTGCCGAATCGCGGCTGTCAGAGGTGCTGTGGCTGTTGGTCATCGCCGAGTTCATCTCCGGTGCGCCGACGCCATTCGGCTCAGCGGTGCTCTCCGAGTCGCTTGCGGCCTATGCTGAGGCGCCAGCATCGTTATCACCACAGACTCACCGCGCTACTAGCGCTCCGCATGTGCGACCTTGACGTCCACGCCCAGCTTTGGTGAGCTGTGCGCGTGTCTGCGTGTTATCCTTCACCCGTGGCACTTGCCCAAAGGCGCGCATGCGCGTGTGCACACACGGAAAGACAGAGAGAGGGGGGAGGGGGGGAGGTCGCTATCGGTGCCTCGCGTGCCGCAGACAGACACTGCGCCCACCGGCGGGCGTAGTGCGCTGTGGCACGGCGCAGTTGGGGGACCGGGACGGGACGGAAGGGGCAGCCAGAGAGCCAGAGGGAGGGAGGATGAGAAGAGCGGGAGGCGGCAGGGATGGAGGGCGGAGCGGCGCCGCTGTCCCGACACACCAGCACACACGTGCACACGCACGAGGGAGAAGCGCGTGCCAGAGAAGTGGAGTGGGGAGACTTGCGCGTTGTGTGAGAGAGTGTCTGCGAGCGCATCGGAAAAGGCCGCAGAATGCACGGCCCGGGCGGAGGAGCGTGGCGCAGCTGGACAAAGATGGCGGCATGGGTGTGTGTGTGTGTGTGTCGGAGGAAGGCTCGAGAAGTCGACAGAAAATAAGATGGTGTGATTGCCCATCACCTGTCCAGTGGGAGAAGGGGAGGCGGGCAGCGGGAGACGCAGCGTCGACGATGTGGCGGTGAAACACGAGCTACGCGATTCGTTCGGAGAGGCGGTGCAAGCGGAGGAGAGGGCCTGAGGAGGGGGACGACACTGTATTCGCGGTGCTGTGGCACCGCCCTACCCTTCCCCCGCCTCTACCGAACCGCGCCTCTCACCTCCTCGACATGCCCCCTCTTGATCTTGCGCCTCCTTCCGTTGGGGTGGCTTGCCAATGATGATCGGTTGCAGTGGCCTGCGCGCAGCAGGAGGTGCAGACACTGATGAGGGACCCTCACGTGGGCTGGCCTCCGCTGCCGCCGCTCCTTTCACTGGCTTTGCATGGGTCGATGACGCCTCGTACTTCCCAAACGCCTTCAGCGTCGGTAGCTTCTTCTTCTGTAGGCCCGCCTGCACCATTGCATCAAGCGCACTTGGTTGGGTGGAGTACAGGTCGCTCAGGTCTCGGGCCATGGGACGGTAGGAGTACTGCACGGGTTGTGGCACCACGTCGTCGGCATCCGCGATCGCGCTCTGCTTGAGCTTCCGCCGCTCGAGGCCGAAGGAAACCCAGACAGGCTCGGCGCGCACCATGTACTCGCAGAGACGCGCCTCAATAATGGCGACCACCAGCCCCTTCAGGCACAGTTCGCCCAGGGTGATGATGTGCGGCGGGAACGTGAAACCGGCCGGGTGCTCCTGCTCTGGCAGCAGCAGCCACCGCAGCTGTCCGAGGAGCTGACGCACGAATGCTGTCTTGCGCGAGAAGGCCTCCTCCTCTGACTTCTCCTGCAACTTCGCGGCCCGTGCGGCTTGCAGCTGCGCGAGCCGGGTCTTGGTACCGCTGCCGCCACCTGGGGCGCTCGCAGCGTCGGCCACGCTGTCGGAGGCGGACGACGACGACAATGACGACGAGGTCGTCGACAAGGACGCAAGCATGTCGTTTTCGTAGCCGCGCGACGCAGAGGAGCACGTCGCGATGCCGCCCAGCCCCATCGCGGCGGGCGAGCTCGGCCCGTAATGCTCGCGCAGTGCCACCTTGTCCAGCGTGTACATGCCGCACATGTCGTACACTGTCTCCATGTTGTAGCCGCACGAAATAAAGTCGAGGAGGTTCGAGTAATCCTGTATGAGGCCGTTTGGAAAGAGCCGCAGAAAAGGGCCCATCAGGCACTCGTGCAGCACCAGTGCACCTTGATGGTCGAGCCCGCGCAACCCACCGACCATGCGGCTGAGGTAGGTGTCACGGCTGCTGCCGAAGTGCACCATGCCAGCCTCTTCCAGTTTGACGAGGATCGCGTACAGCTCTGTGCGACCCTCGCTGTCCAGCTTGGAGAAGAGAGCGTGGTACGGCTCCACGCTGTCGATTCCGAGGTGCTCCATGAATGTTGACAACACCGCCTCCGGGTTCCACCGACGCGGCCACTCGGCCAGCTGTGAGTAGTGCAGGTCTAACAACGCGTGATCCTTGCGACTCTGGTGGTCTAGCCAACGCGACACCGGCTCGTTGCACAGCTCGCACCACTGCGGGTTTCGAAATACCCAGTTGCGCTTGTCGATCTGCCCGTGCATCATCGAGTATACGGGAACACTACCGCCCTCAGTTGGGTAGGGAGGCCGCAGGACATTCGCGCCGTTGTCTCCCGCGGCGTTGGCTGTCGTGACGCGTGCCCTGGAGGAGATGTTCGTGGAAGCGGTCCGCAACGCCCGCGTCATCACGGCGACGGCGGCGCGGCGAATGGGCGATGGTCTCAGCAGTGACGACGACGAGGGCATGTGCACGCTGCGGGACGGGAGGATAGCTAGGCAAGTCGCGAGAGAGAAAGATCGAGTCCGCCCCGCCGGCGGGATGGGGGAGCAGGGGTGGGGTGGGGGTGGGGGCCCTGGTGTGATCCCTTGCCTTGTAGGGAGGGCGTACGCGTGCGCCTCCTTCGTCCTTTCGCGGTGGTATGCACGTTGCTGAGAGATGGCACAACAGGACAGCGCACAAAGGGCAAGCAAGCGAGCGGCAACGTGCATTGGCACGCCCAGACAGACCATGCACACACGCACGCCATCGGCAGAGGGTAGGTGAGTGGGGGGGCGTGTTGGAGAGGGAGGGAGGTTGGTAGTCACGATGCAAGATAGCGGAGGTGTTGGCGGCGGTGGTGGAGGTCACGGGCACCAACCACCCGGCACCGCAAGATGTCGCCCCCCCTCCCCCCACGCTAGGAGGAAGAGTGAGAAGGGGGGGGGGTCGGCAAGGGACGAGGCTATGCCCTTCCCATCGCTCCCTCTCGTCGAGAGCACTTGTCCACAACGCTTGCACTGTGGGGAGGGGGTGGTGGTGGTGGACCGGCTGTAACGCCGTACTACGTCTGCGCAGAGCGTGTGTTTTTGGGGGTGGTGGTGGGAAGACGGAGACCAGGAGGCCGTGTTTCCGTGTCCACAGGTAGGTGTGCGCCGGTTTGGGTGTACGTTGGGCTGGCGCACAACCATCTACATCAAGAGGAGGTGTAGAGCGCAGCTGAAGGCAGACGGAAGTGAGGGGGTGGGTGGGTAAGAGGGCGCAGACTTCGGCGGCAGCGGCGCACCTACCAAGCGCAGAGTGACGGAGGGACGGCCAGTGCACCAGTCGCAGCTTCATCCTGCTCGAATCGGCACTGTACATCAGGCCGGAGGGGAGGGGAGGGGAGGGGTACATGCGAGAAAGAAATTACAGGCAACCGCACGCACGAAGCTGATGAGGAGGACGGGGCAGGAGAGCACACGGCAGGGCGGGGTTGGGGTCGGGCATCGAGACAGCCGGCCACCACTGCCACCAACACCGTCGCCTCCCCCTCCCTCCCTCCCTCCTCCTCCCTTCTTCGCTCCACAATAGACACGCGCCTGCATACATCTTGGAGAGCCGGCCGGTTATGATTCGCTGGAGGAAACAACTCGGCGCTGCTTGCGGCGGTCGCGCATCTTTGCCCGGTGCAGCCGCCACGCCAGCTGAAGACTCTTGGCGCAGGTGTGACGGTACCGGTTGTAGACTTCAGCGCGGCTGGCGAAGGCCGCCACAAAGGCTTGGATCGTGGGGACCGTGGCCAGCTGAGCGGGAGTGCTGTTCGACACGATGTACTGCGCACTCGTGAGGTCCGTAGCGATCCCGAACCACTGCGGGTGCGTTGCCCGCAGGCGCAATATCATGTGCGACGTCAGCGCCTCTCCACCGGCCAATTGGAGATACCGCTCATCCTCTGACGACATCGCCGGCTGCGTGCCTTGGCCGTCGGAGCTGGCAAGCTGCCCACTGTGGATCCCCTTCACGGAGGAGCACGGCAGCAACGCTACCTGGTGATGGTCGGCCCGCTGCCTTACCTTCAGCCCCCGCTCACGCAGCCACCGTCGCCACCGACAGCCGCGACCAATTCGCTGAATGGTCTTCGACGCCTCGAGCACCTGACGCTCCCGTCGCGTCTGCTGCTCGAGCTTTCGCCGCTGCCCGAACTCGTGTAGTTGGCGCTGCCGGGCAGCCTCGCCCTCACGCTCGTGACGGATACATTGCAGTTCGCGAAGACTCACGCGCTCAAGCGGGGTTTTGTAGTCGCCCTCGCGCCGCGCCGCCAGCCCGCGCTGCAAGTACGCCTCGCACACATCCCCAGTGCAGCGGTCGAGAAGGCTGCGCATGACTGCCGTGTCTGAGCTCTTGTCCAGCTCTCGCGCCGCGGCAGCAGTCAATATATCTGAGAGCGCCTCAACTCCGGCGTGGACGCCGTCGCTCGATCGCGGCTCCATCAGCGACGTGACCGCCGGTGCTGACAGTGGCGCAGGAGTCAGGGTCACGTGTATCGCGGCGAGTGATGCCCGTCGCGTGAGGACGGCGCTGAGTACCTCCACCTCTCGGCGGAGCCGCGCCGTGTGGAGTTGCACCAGACGATGTCGGTAACACCTCTGAATGCGCCGCGCGGCAGCGCTGACAAGCTCCGGCTGCATCTGCGGCACTGTAGTTCGACGCGTCGCTGAAAGCCGCTGCGCGTTGGTTGTACCACTGCGCACCGGGGGCGGCGCAGCAGTTGCCAACACCATCGTTGCGCCCGTTTCCATTGTCGTGGCCGTAGACGGCGACCGCGGCCGGTGCGGGCGGATGTATTTGTCGCCGTCGTCGGGGGCTACGGCGGCTCGGGCGGAGCGGAAGAAGATGGAGGTGTCCTTGTCCACCCCACCAGAGGTGGCGGCGGGAAAGGTGGCCATTTTGAACGTGCGGAGTGCGGCGAGAGAGCGGTCCGCCCCAGCCTGCGACGTCATGCGGAGGAAGCGCGCACAGCGCACCTGCGGCGATGACGACAAGCCCCTGCTGTACTCGCAGGTGCGAGGTGTGACAACACGGCGGAGATGGCGGTTCGAGGACGACGTCGTGGTGAGCGAGCTCGAGACGTCGAAGGCTACGCTGCCGTCTGTGAGGTCGTCGACAGAGTGGCTGTGCTTCGCGGTGGTCCGCTCGGCAGCCGCTGCAGCCCGATGCGTGAAGTTCTTTCGGGCCCAGTGCACACGTATTTGCCGCTGAAGCCGCAGTGCGGCGGCATCGCGGCGCTCCTCCTCGACGAGATAGGCCTCCCGCGCTGCGCGACGCTGTCGGCACAGACGAACGGCGAGCCGCTGACGCCACCACGTCTGAATGCGGACTGCACGCACGCTAAGCGGCAGCGAGCGGGCCAGCAGGTCCGGGGCCACGGTGGTCCAGTCCTCGATGGAAAGTAGCACAGCGTTCGCGCGGTACGCCGCGTTCACATGCCGGATCACGCTTGTCACCGCTTCCTTCGACGGCCCCGCGGACGTGAAGCCGGATGGCGGCAGCCACGACGCAGCGGAGTTGAGGGTGCGCGCCGAGCCTGGGGAAGCCGGTAGGTCCATGCTTGAGCCTGACACTAGGTTCGTCACCCGCGCCAGTGATCCGACGGTGCGACGCACCGCGCACCCCGACGCCTTCGCGCACGCCTCCGCTCCGTCCATGCCGATCAGGGACGCATTCGGAAGGTCCGCAAACGGCGGCTGCGGGCGAGCAGTGACGTTCGTCTTCCACACAGGGCGGACGAGGTCGCCGGGAAGCATGCGCCGAAAGACTTCACGGAGCACCTCGCACACGAAGCGCTGCGTACGGCGGCCGTGGACCACCGCCGCTGCGCAGTGAATGTTGGGCCGCATGCGGGGCAAGTACCCGGTGGCTCTGCTCGGCGGCGGCGCTACGGCGGTGGCCGTGTTCAGCTCGCCAGCTTCCGTGCCCGATTCACGCATCACCTCCGTCGCCGTCGACGGGCTGTCCATCGCCTGCAGGGTGCGTCGCCATGCCACGAGCGTCTCCTCCACTGTATTGGGCCCGCTCGCCTCGACCGCTGAGCTGTATGTGTAGAGCCCCCTTGTGTCACCTGCGACGCTGTGCCTTGCCTGCTGAGGCGACTGAGTGCTGAGGGCGGTAGGAGCGACGTTCATCCCTGCCCTCGCTGCGTCGCCACCTTCCTGTGTCGCCTGCACCCCGCGTGTGACGAGAGTGTGTGCCGTGGCGACAGACCGCATCGTCGTCGAAACACCAAACAACACGGCGTTATCCTGGAAGGCATCTTTGTTGACTTCCGCCACCTTACTGGAGACGGCGCCGACGGTATGGGAGGGGCAGGCCACCGTGGTGCCGCTGGTGGACACGATCTCCGCGTGTGGTAGCACTATGGCCGGCGACGCTGCCCCACCATCCTCGCGCTGGCCGTCGCCTTGCTGCTCGACCACCTCCGCTGTCGCTGCGCCGCTACCGCCGAGAGGCAGTTCTTGAAGAAGTGGCGACGAGTCTGACCGTGGCAATGCGTCGGACACGTGCGGTCTATTCGAGCTGCCTGCCGTGATGGAGGCGGACGACATGTTCGACCTGGACACGGTCGGCAGGGCCCTCGCAGTAGCGCTGGCGGCCGCAGGGTGGCGGGTGGCAGACGTGAGGGTGCAAGTGGGGCTTGCGCTGCCACGGCGGCGCTGCAGCGGTGCGGAGGTACACATCGGCAAGCCGGAGGGCGGCCGCGTGCCCTCCTCCGTCGCCGCCAGCGCACTGGCGGTGGAGGCCACCGGCGACTCGCTCGCCAGCAACGCAGGCAGTGTTGGCGAGGGCGGGACGGGGGTCATGTGCGCGGGCGTTGCTCCCCGCGCGTGTCCTCCACAGGGGGTGTCCACGCGACTGTACTGCTCGGTGGGGCGTCGGCTGGTGCTCCCGCGGTGCTGCGGGCCGCGCGGGTTGCGGTGCGTGAGGTGGCGGCGGGGGTTCCGGCTCCACTCTGCAAAGTCCTGTTGGCGAGACAGCGGGACGCGCGACTTCAGCTGTCGGTGTTGCGCCAGCCACTGCGCCTCCATCTCTTGCACTTTGGATTTCGAAGTCGCCAGATGCTGCTCGCGCGCCACACGGAGTTCGCGAAGCTGCCCCTCCGCACCTGGGGTGAGCTGCTGCGACGGTGGTAGAGACGGCGGTGGTGGTGGCGGCAATACCTGCTCTTCCGTGAGTTGCGCCGCGGTGAGGGGGTAGTTTGGGGTAGCAGCCGCGCCTACCGAAACAGGTGAAACGATCCGCACGGAATTCTCGCCTCCACCGCTGCCGGGGCTCCTGCTGACGCTCACGTACTCATGCGTTGCTGCTTGTCGCGCACGACTCGCCATCAGGGCCTCTCGTGCGCTGTAGGGTAGTCGGGAGAGAGCCAACTCGTCGCACTGCTCCAGCGCCCGGGCACCACGCTGATGCTGCGCTTTCAGACTCGTCATTGCGAGCTGCATCGTGTGCCGAACGTTCTGCACCGCGCGGGCCGCGGCTGCTGCGGCCGTGGACGTCGTCGCCGGCAGCCCTGTCAGAGATGGGAGGGAAGCAACAACGGTGGCACTCGATGGAAGAGGCAGCTGCTCCAGAGTCCTGCTTGGCGCTGCCGAGGACACCGAGCGCGGCGTCGGCATTGAGGTGAAGGTGGCGCTGATCGCTACGTGCGCGTCGTCGCTCGGCACACCTCGACCGACGTTCGGCTGAAGCAGTGGTGAGGAGACTACCACGTTGGTCGCAGAGGATGCCGTGGCAAGCGCGCTAGTGGACACCGGCAGCAAGCGGCGCCGCGGAGTAAAAGCCTCCGCCACGTTAGATGGCGACTGTGCTGGATGCGGCACGTGGCTGCCGCTGGTGAAGGCACTGACAGCAGGATCCCGTGCGTCATCATCGGCACACCGTAAGGAACAGGAGGACAAGGCGGGGACGTGGCTATTCGCGGCCGACCCCAACAGCGGCGATGCCGTCCGCAGCAGGAACGTCGTCCGCGCACTTTGGACGGAAGCGAAGCCAGCTTGGCCGCCAGCGTCACCACCAACGTCGTCGTCACCGCCGCCGACGCCCACATGCGATCCGCCCTCCTCGTGTTCGTCTGCGCCGTCGACGGACTTGGTCCGCGACACCAGCTGGGCTGAGTAATACAATGTGGTGGGATTTTGGCGGGTCACCGCCGCCGAGGAGGGTGGCGGCCCCCAGTTCAAAGAGGCGCTTGAGAAGGACCCAGACGAGCTCCGCAGATGCCGCTCCTCCAGCGCCTTGCGTGGGTAGCGGGGTATACGGTCCTCGCTCAGAGCGCCGTGCAGCTGCTGAACCGCACGAATGCCACCGTCGTCCTCCACGTTTCTGTCCTTCTCTGCGAGCGCCCCGACGTGACTGTGCGAGTGCAGCCGGTTGTGCAGAGCACCGCCAGCCACGTCGTAGGCTTGACAGTGATCCGTGCAGAATGTGCGACCCTCAGTGACGAGGGGCGGCAGGCACTTGAGTGCCTTCCACCGGTTAACGTACGACTCTCTGCCAATGGCGGTACCGCGCTCCGGTGGTGACGGGGGCGGAGGCGCATCACCGAGAAACGCCGCCAGCGCGGTAGATGTGGCGTGTTGGTGAGTGCTGCCACACGGCCCCGGAATGTTTGGCGAAGGAAGGCAGAGCGATGCCGACCTGCGGCGTTCGCCCTGCACAGGCGCCGAGAGACGAGCCGGCGGCGGCGGGGGACGAGCGGCGGACGTCTGCGTGCTTCTACCCTGTGCGTCCTGATTGGGAGCTGGCGGGAATGGCAACGCCATCGGCGCAGCGCGGGGCAGCTGTTGCAACTGCCACTGAAAGAAGCGGATGCTAGTTGCCGCCTCGCGCTTGTCCAGCGTCTCGTCCGCGTCGTTGCGCTCGATCCCCAGGTCAGGGTTATGGCGGTAGTAGTCGGCGTCGCGGCCCCGCCGGGCCTGCATAGCAGCCTCCAACCACGTCTGCAGCTGGGCTGTGCGGCTTGCCAAGACCGAAAAGGCGCGATGGTCCTCGTCGCTGCGCAGCACCACCGAGGTGCGTCGCCGCTCCGACGCTGCATCCACAGATGAGGGAGACAAGAAAGGCCTCAGCTCCGAGCCCGTCGCCTTCACACGCTCACTGAGAGAACCTGAGGTGCCCTGAGTGGTGGACGGAGGAGCAGCAGCAGCAGCAGCAGCAGTGGCTGCGGCAGCCTCCTCTGAGGATGCTGCCGGGGGGCTCGTGGCGATCTCCCCAAAGGCTGCTTGGCAGAGATTCAGGCACCGCTGCAGCTCGGAGAACCTCCCCTCTCGCAACAACATCTGAGCTACCGTGTGGGCGCCACGGATGTAGTCGAGGGTGGCGAGGACGATACCATCCTCGTTGGCGTCATCGTCATGCTGCAGGGCGAGCAGGCCCGCCAGTTGCATCTTCAGAGAATCGATCTCCATCGTGATGGGCACCCCGCCTAAAATATACATGCGCTCACGTGTGCCGCTGGAGGTGAGGTGAGGGGAGACAGCGCTGCTCTTGCCCGCGATTCGTTCCAAAACGGAAAACGAAGATGATGATGGTGGTGTGGCAGCTCAGCTGTGTCCACGGCGCGTATCCGCATGCCCGATAGGCGCAGGCGCAGGGGGGAGGAGGATGGGGGGGGGTGTCGTGTCGTTCCAGCCCTTCTCGCCCGCCCCTTCAAAAGACACATCAACGCGGTCAAGTCGTGTGCGCGTGTGTGTGGCGCCAATGTGAGGGAGAAGTGGGTGAGCAATGCTACGGGAAGGGACCTTCACGGTCCGGCGCCTGTGCCAAGGAACAAAGAGATAGAGAAACGTCGGGAGGTCGGCGCGCGCACGGGAGGATGGACCTTTACTGCAGACAAGAACAAAAGGCGCACGCGTGCAGACACGCAGGCAAGTGGGGCAGCGGGCATGCGAGACCCTCCGAGTCACAAGCATAACGAAGAAGGGGGAGGGGGGAGGAGAGTGGCAGCTGGGGAGCACGGACACGTTGCACACCATACTCGCCCACGACGCGCACCAGCGCACAGCTGCCACGTGCACAGACACCAGGCCCCGAAGGGGGCCGCATGCGAGCACAGGCGCGCGCGTGCACGCAGGTCGCTTCAGGCCCGACCAGAAGTGCCTGCTCCTAACAGCGGCCACCAACCCTCGCTATGCGGTTGCGTGCGAGTCTGATTACATCAACGTGGCCGCGTGAGGTGGGTGTGTGGGTGGGGGGGGGGTGGCACCTCTCCCTGCCCACCGCACACACTCCCCCCAATTAACGCATCGAGCAGCGCGACTACACCGCAAGTAAGGCAGAGGCGCACGAGAGAGAGAGGGAGGGGGGAGGGAGCGCGGTAGGGTGCGACTGCCAAGCGTCACATCGACAGTGTGGCGACTTCGGTTTCTTGTGTGACAAATCTCGTCCGTGTTGCCGTTTCTGTTTTATATGCCATACGGGGGGAGGAAGACACGGGAGGAGGAGGAGGAGGAGGAGGAGGAGGAGGAGGAGAGGGGGGGGGCAGCAGGACGACGTTCCACGCAACACACACACACACACACACACACACACATCCGTTACCCCCCCCCCCCCCCCCACCACCCCACCCCCCGCTACAGCACCAACAACGAATTATCCCAAAGAAAGGAGACGCTGAGCAGCGAATAGGCGCGCACAAACGCACGCACGCAGCAGCAGCGCTCGCGGGGGTGGTGGTGGCGGTGGCGCCAACGAAAAGGCCGACGAAGAAGGGGTGGGTGGGGTGGAAGGGGGAGGGGGACGGACGGAGGCCCTCGCTCAGTTTTCTAGTCGCACGGCAGTGGGATCCCGCCTACTTCGCTGGCTTGCCGACGCTGCGATGTCAAAGAAAGTGCCCTCCCCGCACCCCCACTTTGGTTTCTTGTAGAGCGTCGGACCCACACCCACACGCCCACACAAGCACGCATACATGCAGAGGCGAGAGGAAGACGACGAGGCACGTAAGCGGCGGCCGCCCCAGCCGCTGGACATCTCTTTTCCCCCCTCGCCTGCCTTTCACGGAGAGACGCGCACACAACCGGACGCGCACCGGCCCACCGCACGCACTCACTTCGAGTGCTTCCCTTACAGCAAAATGTGGGGCAGCAGACGACCGAGTTGCGCGCCGGCAAACTGCGCCACCCGCGTCGATAGGCTCACCTTGACGTTGCTCTTCCTGCTCACCGGCTTCTTGTTCTTCAATACTGCGCGTGAGCCGACCAGCCGCTTCCCCACACCGCGCGCAGCGCTATCCGACGACCTAGTGCCGCCGACGGACTCCCCAGGGCGGCGCTTGCTCGGCGGCGGCTTCTCGTACTGGCAGGCGTGCACGCGGTACGCCGTCGCGCCCTTTGCAGACGCCTCCAGCATCAGCAGAGGCTGCCGAAGCGCCGGCAGCTCTACCCCGCCCGTGATGCTAGACGAGCGTTGCTCCTTCTGAATCGAGTTGATGAGCACGCGCTCGTACTCCTGGAATGTCTTGTCGAACTTGTCGAGCTCCGTCAGCCACATCTTCACCGGCGTCGTCCTCTTCAGTTCCTCGATCTGCGCTTGCGTCTTGGCTATGTCCGCCTGGAGTTTCTCGGTGCTCGTGCGGGTGAAGAAGGTGATAGGCTTCTTCAAGATGTAGTCGAAGCTCTCGTCCACGCGCACGAGGCCGAGTTTCACGCATGTCTTGTGCAGCGTGTCGTCTGTTGCATTCAGGAAGTCGATCTGGCCCTGCCGGAAGTGCTCGACGAACTTGCGCGTCGACTGCAGACGGGCGAGATCCATCTCCATGAGCCCGATCTTGCGGGTGCGGCGGCGCTTGTACAAGTCAAGGCGACGGTCGTAGTGCCACTGCAGCACCGGCGAGAGGTCTGAGTCGATCGGGCTAAGCGTGCCGGTGGGCGAGAAGACGGTGCCGTTGATGTAGATACGCTGCGCCAGTGCTAGGTCTGTTTCGCACTCCGCCCATGTCGTCAGCGAGCCTTCGCGCACGATGAGGTCGATGTCGATGTGGTTGGCGCCAGAGTAGTCGGCGATGCGTTGCACAACATCCGCGCTGGCGAGGGACGAGATGTGCAGGCGGAACGCTTCAATGCTCGTCATCCACGGAATTTCCGAAATATGGAAGCGACCATTTGGGTGCGCTGTGTACTTGCCCACCGCGATGAACTCGTTGTCGGGGCCGCGCCGCACCGTGCCCTGGAAGCCCACCGCCCACGGCACGAGGTTGCGCATCACCTGCTTGGCCGACTCGCCGTTGATCATGGCTCGCACCGCGGCCGAGACGTCGAGCGGGTGGAATGCTGGGATCGTCGTGGCGAAGCCGAAGCCGATGCCGACCGCACCGTTACACAGCAGCATCGGCAGGATGGGAACGTAGTGGTGCGGCTCCACGAACGTACCCTCTTCGTCCATGTAGTCCAGGAGTGGGTCATCCTCCTCGGGGAACAGCAGGCGGGCAAAGCGGCTGAGCTTCGTAAAAATGTAGCGCGGGGCAGCGTGGTCGCTGCCGAGCTGCTGTCGAGAGCCGAACTGACCCTCTGGCACGAGCAGGTTGATGTTGTTGCCCCCAGTGAAGTTCTGCGCCATCTTCACGATGGTCTCCTGCAGCGAGGCCTCGCCGTGGTGGAACGCCGACGCCTCTGAGATGTAGCCCGACAGCTGCGCCACCTTCGACGCCTCGGAGCTGTGGCGCCGCAGCATTGCCCACAAAATCTTGCGCTGCGACGGCTTCAGCCCGTCGACGCAATGCGGGATGGCGCGGGCGTTGCCGACGAGCGCGAAGTGCACCATCTCCTTGTGCACAAACTCCGGAATAGTCAGCATCTTCTTGCTTCGATCGATATCAATCTCGCCCTGGAAGGCGTTTGCCTTCGTCATCCACTCCTTGCGCCACTCCACCTCGGCCGCGTCGAAGACGCTATCGAGCAGCTGGTGGTCCCTCGCGTCGACAGTGAGCTGCATGATGTTCTTCTCCATGTCCGCAAAATACTCTTTGCCCTCCGCCGTGGTCGACGTGCCGAGACCTTTGTAGTACTTGGCCGTGTAGCGCGCACTCGGGTGGGCCCGCTGCCAGCGGTGGAAGTCGCGGAAGCTGTGGAAGGCGATCACCTCCTTGGACTTGCCGTTCACCTTGATCTTCACAATGGGGGTTGAGAAGAGGGAGATGTAGCCCGGGTTGTTCTGCAGCAGCTTCGGCCACAGCGACTCGAAGGCGTTGATGACGAGGCCTTTAATGTGCGAACCATCCGCGTCTTGATCCGTCATGACGAGAAGCCGCTGATAGCGCAGCTCAGCCAGCGTTCGGTACTCCTTACCCAGCTCCAACCCTAGCGAGAGGAAGAGGTCTTGCAGCTCCTTGCACGTCTTGAGCCGCTTCAGATTCTTGTTCCGCACGTTCAGCAGCTTGCCACGCAGTGGGAAGACACCACAGTACTTCTTCTGCTCGCTGGAGAGCGAGTTGAGGGCGAGCGCCTTCGCAGAGTCACCCTCTGTAATGATGAGCGTGCGGATGTTCCTGCCGTCTGACCGCGACGAGGTGGCGTCGACGAGCTTCGTGATGGAGGATATGAGAGTCTTGCTGCTCAGCCGCCGGCCGGCGCCGATCTCCTTGTTCAGTTCATTCGTGAGCTGGTCGTCCATGCTGTTCACGTGCGCCTCCAGGAACGGCATCCTCTCAAGGTACTTCTCCAACGTGTTCTTCGGTACGCGCGGCATCGTTACTGTTGACACGAGCCGCGCCTTACTCTGCGAGTCGAACTTCGGCTGCGCCTGCACGAGGAAGACGAGCACCGTGAAGTGTCGCTGCACCCGGTTTGTGTCCACCACCTTGCCGTTCTTCTTGAAATTCTTGCTCAGCGAATCAAGGCAGGAGTCTAGGATGTCCATGGCGGCGTTGCAGTGCGTGCCGCCATTGTACGTGACGACGCCGTTCACGACGCTGACGATGCGCTTCGGGCTCTGCGTCAGCTGCGGCACATACGCGACGCTGCCGTTAGAGCTTGTGTACACAAACGGCTCAGGCGGCATCGACCCGTCCAGGCCGGACAGCGAGTAGAGCCGCGCGTAGTCGGTAAATGAGCGGAAGCCGAAGGGCACGTTGTTCAGCCGCACCTCGATCTTGGAGAACATCGCGGCGAGGTCCATGATGCGCTTGTGCAGCACCCGCTTCATGTCGAGCGAGATGGACGCGCTTGGGAAGCCAAAGTGCGCATAGTCTGGCATGAACTTCACGCGTGTCACGTTCTTCTCCTTCGGATCGACTCGATTCACGCGCGGCGCCGTCGCCATCCGCATGTGGTCCGTCCAGCTCATGTGGAACTCTCGGCCGTCAGTGCGGCAGACGACGGAGAACTTCGTGGAGAGAATGTTCGTCAGCTTGGCGCCGTAGCCGTGCCGACCCGCTGTCGTCGACGTCGAGTCGTTGTTATAGTTGGAGCTGGTCAGCAGGTGGCCAAACACCATCTCCGGGATGTACATCTTGTGCTCCCTGCTACGCACAATGGGGAGGCCGGCGCCGTCGTTCTCGACCGTGATCTCGCCCGTGTCGGAGATGTTGATGCTGATGTACGTCTGCCGCACCGATCCCTTACTGTTGGTGATGTTGTCCGCCGCGTTGAGCAATATTTCGTCCACGATCTTCAAGAGGCCTTGGTTCACCCGCATCGTTTCCCACACCATCTTGCCCTTCTCCGGATCGAAAATGTACATGGACGTGGGCTGGGTCTCGATGCTGCCCACGTACATCTCCGGCCGAAGGAGGACATGGTCGATCGGGGTGAGCT
This sequence comes from Leishmania mexicana MHOM/GT/2001/U1103, assembly GCF_000234665.1. Taxonomy (NCBI): domain Eukaryota; phylum Euglenozoa; class Kinetoplastea; order Trypanosomatida; family Trypanosomatidae; genus Leishmania; species Leishmania mexicana. The sequence goes on from NC_018319.1 coordinate 477,323, forward strand.
TCTTATACTTGGAAGCGTCCGTCATCCTCTACCGCTTATATATATGAGTGTTGGGGAAAGGGAGGGGGACGAGCCCGTGCACAGTCTTGTCACACACTCTTTCTGCCGCTGTGCCTGGCTTTCTGAGCTCCGGTGGGTGTGGGCGGTTCTGTCCAAGCCCAGTGTCTGCCTCTGGGAGCAGGAGACGCACCGTCACCGACGCAACACACCCCACACAGATAGAGGACGTGCCGATAAAGGGTTGCGCCGCTAAAGCGTCTATGATGATGCGGGTAACCAACAAACGCCGGCCTCTCCCTCCCTTTTCTCTCCGTTCAACGGTTTCGGCCAGCCTCCTTGGCGCGCCGCTCTCTCGCCGTGTCCGTCTGCGAGTACGTCACAGGCTGCTCGGCCAATGCGGTGGCGTGCTCAACGCGCACACGAGCAGACCTGTTTGACAGACTCTCGAAACGCACGTGCCGCAGTTTTTTGTTGTTGAGGGGGGCCAGGGAAGTGACTGGAGGCTGCGCTGAGCAGCGTCTATGCAGCGCCTGTATGCTCTGAATAACGTCTATGTGTGTGTATGTGTGTGTAGATGTGGGTGGCAGCAGGAAAGGGACCGGGGGAGGACCGCCTTCGCGTTGATGCCGACTCGCTGCCGTGTAACGCTTTTACCTTGTCCGCGTTGTCTATGCGTGGCTGGCGAGTGCGTGCGTAGAGGGGATAATGGCGGGGGTGGTGGGGTGGGGTGGGTGCAAGACGGAGAGAGAGGAAGTGCAGGGAGGGGAAGGTGTTTTCCATGTAACACGCGTGCGCATGGTTAGCGCGCGCGCAGGGGCGGGAGAGAGGGGGGAGCGTGGCGGGGGCGGTACCTTCAGGAGAAGGTGTCGTTGCATGCTTTCTTAGTCGCCCTGTCAGCGGGTGCGCCCACGGTGGGGTGGGGTGGGGGGACGGGAAGGGAGGCGAGCGTCGCGCACCACTATGAGCTCTCTCGCATCCAGGGGACGTCCTCCGCTCTGCCCTTCACATGTGCTACACACACGAGCTGTTTTCGTGCTTGCATCTTTTTCGTTTTCCTTCAGGATCCTAACAGCGGCGCTGCGCACCTGCGGGGACGATGCGGGGCGTGGGCGGGGTGTGTATGGGGCAGCGGTGGTGGTGAGGGAGGCCAAAGGAGAGACGGCGCATACAAACACGGGAGCCGTGCGTGAAGCGCACGAGAATGAGAACATCAACGCGAGCACAACGAGGAGTCAGGAGAGTAAGAGCGCCAACTCATCATTGGCAGCCGGTCAAGCGAGGAGGGGGAAGGGGGAGGGGGGAGGAGGAGCAGCAGCAACGTGAAGTCGTTCGGTGCAACGGACACCAGCTTCACCGCCTAATCGTGTGTGTGTGTGTGTCGGAGGAGTGGAGGCAACACACAGACACACACACACACACCTACAGAGAGAGAGAGCGGCTGCAGCGACGGCAAGATCGACGACGACGACATCACCCACACACACACACATGCACAAATACATACACGCCCGAGCAAAGGTGGATAACCCGCTTGAGCGCCCCCTCGTCCTCAGCCCCGTTTTCTCCACACAGGGAACACGGTTGCGCTTTCACAGAAGCAGTCGACACGGCTGATGCCCAACACGAACAACACCTCATCCAAGGCAGGAGAGGGGGGAGGGGGTGGGGTAGCACAGAAAAGACGGAGAGCGGAGTCGCACAGCCACAGCCACACACAGGCACAGACACACACACACACACACACACACACAGCCCCAGACGCACCACGGCAGCACCGATAAAGAAAACGCGGAGGAGTGGCTGTAAAGGTATCGTACAAGTAAAGCAAAGACAAAGGACACAAGAGGACACCGACGCACACCAAGACAGGGTGGGAGGGGGGGGGAGAGCACAGGAACACCACCCGTCGCCTACGTCGGTGAACAGGATGCCGTGGGGGTGGGGGCGGGCGGGAGTGAGAGGAGGGGGTGGGGCACTACTTATTAGAGATCTTCAGCTGCGGACTGTGCTGGGCAACGTAGCGAGAACCTGGCTTCTCGCGCGGCTTGGCGTGGTTCAGCATTAGGCTGGCGACGTACTGGGACGTGTTCTTGGTGTGTACCCAGAACAGGTGCACGTGCTCCTCCCAGTTCTCGAAGTGGTATACTTGCCCCGCCACCATCATCACCCCAAAACCCTCGGCGTTGTTCAGCGCGTCCTTGGGTAGATAGGTGGTCTGCAGCATTATGTCGAGTGCCTCGTGCACCGTCGTGGTGCGGTCGATTGTGATGAGAAACGGCTGCCCGAAAGCGCTGCGCTGCTGCTGCTGGCCCAGTGACGTGCTGCGGTCGTGCGTCGAGTAGTTCATGTGGCAGCACGCGATCCGCTGCTCCGTGCCCTGGAGCGGCGCCGCCGCCTGAATATCCACCTCGAACTTGCGCAGTGCCGACGCCTCCAGCGCGGACTCCTCGGCGCCGGTCTTGGACATGGCCACCTCGTGCATCGCCGCGATGACGTGCCTGGCTGAGTCTACAAAGCTCAGCGTGAAGTGCGGTGACTGGAGGGTGTCCTGCATGGTGCCCCACACGTCCGCCTCGCGCTGCCACGCCGGCACGGACTCGCAAATGCGACGCACGAGGCCCTGGCGGGTGATGCTGGCGAGATTGACGCTGTAGGCCTCGCGGTGCAGTGCGTGGCCCGCGTGGTCCCGCAGCGTGGCGGTGACGACGCCAACGCTCTGGTGCTGCTCGCGGGCTTCAGCCAGTCGCTCGTAGTACAGCACCGAGGTCTTGTTGTACGAGTCCAGGTAGAGGAGGTCGGCCACGGTGAGTCGGCTGCTGTACGGCGTCGGCGACACCTCCGGCGCCGGCTCACCAGTGCTGCAGCACTGGTACAGCTGCAGACGATTCGGGTCAAAGGCGATGGTGCGACCGATGGCGGTGCACACGGCCTCGTAGTTCCAGCTAAAGAGCATGCGACACGAGTGCTCCGTCGGCAGCGTTGCCACGGAAATCTCGTGTAGCGTGGAGAGTTGCACCGCCTCGTACGGGTTCAGGGTGGCGGCGATGCGAATCGGGTCGGCCTCCACCGCTGCGTTCGCCACAGCGGTGGCGCTGCTGCGAGTGGTGCCCATGGTCAGCGCCGGCGTCGGACTCACACTGCTCGTGGCGCCGCACGTCGTGGACGTGTTTGCTGTGACGGCGCCATCGCCAGTGCTACCGGTGCTCGGCGTCGTCGGCTTCTTTGCATCCGACGTCACGGACTCGGAGCTGTTGATCAGCGCGGTCGAGTCTCCCTGCGGCGGCGCGCCAGTGGTGGAGGCGTCGGTGGCCCCCTCGGACTCCCCGCCAGGCGCCGCCGAGTGCAGAGGCGGGGCTGTCGGCCCGGCATCCGTGGCACCGCCTGTCGACGTTCGCTCCTTTTTGGCTACGCCGGACGACGCTGTCGCCGCCGCCACGGCGCCGCGCTGCCGCTCCAGCGTTGACTGCCGGTACGCGTCGTCGTTTGCTCGGTGGCTGCGCTCCACCTCGATGATGTGCACGTCGAGGCTGTTGCGCGTGTCGCGGTAGTAGTTGAGGATAGATAGGTAGCGACACGAGGCGGGGATCGCTCGCAGCTGCGCCACCACTACGCAGCCGGACTTGAAGTCCCCCAAGTCAAGGTGCTCGTTAAGTTCGACTGGGGTGTGGTCGCCGCGCTCGAGGAAGAAGCGGAACATCGACGGCGGTGGCGGCTGCGACCTTGCTACTGGGGCGCCGGATGAGGATGGTGCCGCGTCATCCAACAGGCCGAGGAAGTCGCGGTACACGGCCCCGCAACAGTACGTCTTGGCTGCCTTGTCGATGAGACGACTGCCAACGTACTGGATAGTGTTGACGGAGTAGTCGTAGTACTTGAAGAAGATGAGGGCGCGGTCGTAGCCAACGAGGGGCAGCACCGGTAGAGCGGCGGTCGATGCCGCAGGGGCCGGGTGCAGGAGGGGGTGCCCGAACGGGAGCTCGAGGTGCACGTTGCGCACGGCCACCGTCCGCTTATTGGGCATGTAGCACGTCAGCATCACCGACACCGTCCGCCGCGACTCGCTCAGCAACAGGGTGACAGTGTTGCAGCTGTCGGTGACGGCAGCCATCGCCACGGGAAGCGTCTCCGTGTCGGTCGTGACGACGTACTCGACTGTGGCCGCGTATTCGGAGTGGTCGAGGGTGATGTGCAGCGCCTTCGCCTCCGTTGGGCTCGACAACTCCACCGTGTAGCAGCGGCCGGTGTCGTCCTGCTGGATGCTGCGGATCAGGCCCCATTCCTTCGTCACGCCGTGCAGCCCTGGCAAGGGCACCTTCGCCTGGTCGACGTAGAGGCACATCGTCAGCGCAGTGTTGTTCTCCTCTGCGGTGAGGAAATCCCTCAGACACTCCTGCGGCTGCTGCGGAGCGAGTTCGTTGTGCTCCGCGTTTTCCGCGTACGTCGGAAGAGCGATGGACGGCCGCAGCGCCGATCCATCGCTGCACCGCCACAGGCGACAGTTGGAAGCCGTCACGCCCCGACGCGCCATCTCCGGCTGCGCGGCCAGCGCCTCGTACACCGCCGCCAGCGTGTCCGACTTACGAACTGTTATGACGCAGTCGACGAGCCGGCGCCACTGCTGGGTATCGCGGGAGAAAAGTTCGGTGCTGCACACGGAGTCGCAGTACTTGCTGAGGGCGGCATCAGTGATGCAGTACATCGTGACGGACAACCGGGCCTCCTCGGCCTCGCGCAGCTGTCGTTCTTCTTCCTGGATGGCACGCCGCATCGCCTCCTTGACCCAGTCGGATACGATGTCGGTCGGCGACGGCGCGAGAATCGCCGCCGCATCGGCGCGGCGCACGTAGGAGAGGATGTAAGCGTTCGCCCCTCCCATGAGCGACGTGTCGTGGCGGAAGCTGTCGGCCGAGCCGGTGCCGCGGCCGTAGTTGGCGCGCACCGCGACGTCCTCCGGCACCTGACGCACGTTCTCGTCGTCGTACTCGAGCCAACGGCAGAAGCGCTGCCCCACCGGGTCCCACTCCCGGATGTAGCAGTAGTAGTGGCCACTGCGTGCCGTGCCACGGTGTACGATCACCCCTTGCAGGTCGTAGATGGCGAGCGAGTCGCTGCTGAAGGGGACAACCGCGGAGCCCAACCGACTCCCACCACCCACACCGCCGCCACCGTCATCGCTGGCTGCGGCAGCGTCCGGCTTCTCCAGGGAACGCAGGTCGAGGACGACGGGGAACTCCAGCGGCGTATTCACCTTTCGCATCTCCAGTGTTGGGGAAGTCAAGTCCATGGCGAAGCGCTTCAGATGAAACCAGGTCACGGCAGGGAAGCGAGTGTAGCTGTAGCCCTTCTCGGCATCCATGTACACCACCGGCATCCCCTCCCGCTCCACACGGTACTTGTTCTCGCCGACCAGCTTATCGCGCGCGGTGAGTGAGGTCAGACTGCCTAGCAGTGTGCTGTGCTGGCCAAGAGGGATGTGCACGTCATAGTAGGTGTCGGCGCGGCGAGAGACGTACGACTTGTCTAGCGTCTCCACGAACTGCTCGCCACGCCCCTCGAACAGTTGGTTGATGGCGCCCTCCGTCACGGTGCCTTTCATCCGCTCCTCCAAGTTGTCGCGCAGCAGCGTCGCCATCTCCTGGATGTCGTGCTGCACGTACAGCTCCTTGCGGCCCCAGCCAAAGGCGTTGGTCAGCACGGTGGTGCGCGCCGGCGTGGTGCGCTCTTGCATCTGGAAGAAGGTCTCCTGCAGTGCCTTGTACACTGACGGCTCATCGTCATCTTCGACAGGGATGCGGTAGACCGCAGTGCGGAAGTAGCTGATGTGGAAAAGCAGCTGCAGCAGAGAGTTCAGGTAGCAGGTGCAGCCCTCGTTGATGAGCCCCACTGCTGTCGGCACTATTTCGGCCTCTTCGTCGTCGTCCGCGTCCGCAGGGGATGGACCAGCGGCGACATCGGCAGCGCTCCCAGCCTTGCCCACGCGGCTGCGGAGCGCACGACGACTCACAGGAGCGTCGCCCTCGTCGTCCGCAAAGGTGGTGTCGCTACTACTGCTGGAGGTAACGGCCAGGCGGTCGCTGCGTTGCGCGTGGACGTCCTCGCCGTGGCCGTTGCTGCTGAGCTGTGAGCACAGCGACGACCCTCGGCAGGTGTCCATCGACCGATTCCCCTCCGCGCCGTTCGAAGACCGGTCTTCCGCGTACGTATCACCCACATTGGTGGACTCCATCGCGGTGGCTAATCAATGACGAAGGGACGGCGAAAAGGGGGTCAGCTCGGTATGGCGGAGGGGGAGCAAGTGCCGCGGCAACGTACGCGAACCCACACGGACGGAACCACGGCAAGCGGGCGTGGGGAGACAACAGGAATACAAGAAGGTGAGCGCGTACACACGGGCACGCACTGCAGCGAGGGAGCGAGGTGCGGAGAAGTGTCAGCTGTATGCGTGAGCGCGTGCGTTCACCCAGAAATATATATATGCTATATAGAGTCGTGGAGACCGAGATCGAGAGGTAGACGAGTACGATACGCCGGCCGGCAGAGCGTGTATTTCCCTCTCTCGATATACACACGTATGTGCGTGGTGCGTGGTGTCTGGTGTCTGGGATATTCGTAAAGAAACGAAAGAGAGTGGGGGCGGGGGCGGGGGCGTAACGGCCCCGGCGTGTGTGTGTGTGTGTATGAGCTCGCCAATCTGTGTGACCGCGTACGTGACTGGGCGAGGAGAAAGGGTAGGAAGGGGTGCGCGCGCGGCAGTGACAACGACTGTGGTTGTGCAGGGGTTGCGAGGGAGGCGAGAGGGAAAGACTGGGGAGTGGTCTGGAGTGTGGTGGTGATGGAGACTGCTGAGCGTTGCGTGTGAGCTTGAGCGTGTGTGTGTGTGTGTGTGTGACACTCGTGAGATGTGTAATCCTGCAACGTGCTCATGATCCCCATGAGAGAGAGGGAGGGGAGAGAGGAGGTATCACCAAGTAGCTAGACGTGAACCAGCTGTGGCCGTCGGAGGCTCGTGGCCCGTCTACAAGAGTCCACTGATCCTCTACATGTGCATGTCTGTATCTATGCGCTTGGGGATGGGGGGAGGGGGGCTACTCGGGTGTGCTGAGGAGAGCGACACAGGGCTACACAAAGCACCGCAGCACCCCACTTCCCCAGCCCCATCAGCGGCAACCCCCTCCAACACCCCATCAACCGTCCACACATACACATCCTCTTCCTCCACGTTTCTTGTCTCGCCCCCAGCCACTACATCTTCAGTCAAAGCCTGACATGAAAGATGTGATAGAGGAGGGCATGGGGACCCGCAGAGGCGAACGGTGCGTGCGTGCGCGCCTGTGTGTGTGTCGGCATGGGCGACTTTCATTGCAGGGACTTCAAGTGATGCAGTTCGATGCGGTTGACTGGACGCGCGGACACACTAAGCAACGGTGTGAGAGGAGGTGGTCACCAGAGGTCAGCGACCGAGACACGTTTGCGCTCTCTGCTGCGGCATGTCTACCTCTGTCCTATGCAGCATGAGGTCGAGCCCAACTCTTGCACCGGCCCTGTCACGGGCCCCCTATCGCCTGGTGCGAAGCAGCTGCAGAGACACACACGCGACAGCAATGCCTCAGCTCGGGCGTCTGAGGGCACAGCGCGTCAGCCTCAAACCCTACCCGCCACCCACCCGCCTCGCAGGCCACCTCACAGCCGCTCACATTGTGCCGGTCACCACACGGTGCAATCCCATCGCGATGGCACAGGGCCTCCCCCCCCACAGAGCAGCAGGACAGTGTGAGAGGGCCGGGGGTGGGATGCATTCGAGTCACGCCGACACTCTCTGCCCATCACATGAGTCGTGCATGTGCGCTGTCGCAGGTCGCTCCGGCGCAACGCCATCCGGCACCTGACCGCCGACGTCAGCAGCGGCATCCTGCTCTGACCTCCCTACGCTGTAGGTGCTTGACCCTGTTACCAGGAGAAGCGGCTCCGCATTGGCAAGGGATACAGGAGGGGAGAAGGGGGGGGTGCACTGCTGGGCTTCCTTCCCCGAGACAGAGTTGGGGTGTACAGATGACCCTTGGGGATGCCACACACGGAGAGCGAGCGCGCCACAGAGACGCAGCGAGGGTCGACAGGTGGGGGAGGGTGATTAAGGCGAAACACACCGTAAGCATGATAAATCGATGGGGACAAGAACAGCGACAGGAAACACCGGCGGCACCAACCACAGCTGCAGGAGTGGAGGGTCACGGCGCTCGCGCTGAGCGATCCGCCGGCTTCATTTTTCCGGTGCTCCTTCAGACGTCACCCCACCACCCTTTTACCAGCAGCAAAGTATACACCGACACGCCGTTAGACACGGCACACGATTGAGCCAAGTGGCAAGAGAGCGAATGCGGAGACACACACACACACACGGACAACCGAGCACGACCTCATCCACGCAGACACGGTGACTGCCCGCGGAGGACACCAAGGAAAAGCAGAGGTAGAGAGGTCGTGGTGGCGGAGGCTGCCGTTCATCCGCTGAACGGCTCCGTCCCCCTCCCCCTCTCGTGCGCCAGAAAAAAAAGTCCCCGGCGCCTCAGTGCTCGCGCACAAAGAGGACATGCATGGCGATGACCAGGATGATGCACAGGGCCCAAAAGAAGGCGTAGCCGTAGTCCCACGTCAGCTCCGGGAAGTTCTTCTGGAAGTTCATGCCATACACGCCAGCCAGGAACGTCACCGGTGTAAAGAGCATCGTCACACGGGTCAGCACGGCCATCAGCTCAGTGGTGCGGAAGCTCTGCAGGGAGATGTGCAGGTTCAGCAGCGTCTTGGCGTCATCCCGCACCTCCAGGGCGCGGTCGCTAATCTCAATGCAGGACGCGCACATCTGCCCCTCCATCTCACGCGAGCACAGCCGCAGCTTCGTGAACGCCTTGGCCAGAACCGCCTGGGTGACGTTGATCATCCGGTGCTGCACGTTCGTACGACGGTGCAGGTGGTGCAGGAAGTTGTTCATCTCCCCCTTGTTCATTGGCGAGCGGTCCTGCTCGTCCAGCAGTCGGCGCAAAAACGGCGACCGCGAGCTGCCGGCGAAGTGGTGCAGAATTCGCTTATCTATGTAGTGGCAGGAGACATCCGGCGTCGTCACGGCCCGCTTCTCCACGAACAGCTTCGCTTCGCATTTTTCAAGGAGCGCCGTGTGCACGTCGAGGCTGAGGTGGTACGTGTAGATGGCGTCATCGATGATCTTGAGAAGGAACTCCTGGAAGGACACGTTGCTGTTCTCGATGACCCGCTTCCACTGTGAGCGCAGGTTTGCCATGCTGTGCGTGTCGACGCGGTGCAGGGTGATGACGATGTGCTGCTTCAGGTCCACAACGATAATCCACCGATTCGTCAGCTCCATCACGCTGTCGTCGGAGATGGCGATCTTTTCGGTCGCCACACGCAGGTTGAGCAGGTACTGGCCAGCGTGGTTGGGCGACTCGCACACCTGCGGCAGCACCAGCGTGTGCTCGCGATCGACGAGGAACGAATCGCATAACTTGAAGCGGTTGGTTAGGTAGCGCAGTGTCGCGTTGTACTGTTGCCGGCTGGTGTCTCTGCCCGTCACGTCCACCCAATACCAGTTGAAGCTCTGCTCAAAGTACGAGGACTTGGCTCTGCGGGAAGTGGAGGAAGAGGTGTGCGTCGTCGTCATCTCCTCCCAGGCGCGGCGCTCCTCCAGCGTCATCTCTGCCAGCTGGAAGACCTGCGACTCTCGGGTCGGCAGCGCCATCATGACTGGCTCGTCGGGGCTGGGCTTGGTGACGGAGGTACGCGGCTTGGCTGGGATGACCTGAGACTGTCCCTTGTGAACGAAGATCGGGTCACGGAGCTGGGAGGCGTGTAACTCGACGTCGCGGAAGTGATTGCCAGAGCCGCCGCGGCTGTTGAAGTATTGAATGCACACGACATCCTCCTTGTTGAGTACCGCGTGAATGTGCGGTGCCGGGCCGCCGGCGCGAGCTCCATCGTCCCGGTGCAAGAAGGCGCCATACTTGGCCTTGCCGCGGCTGACTGTCGGTGCAGTCGCGAAGCCCATAGCGCTGCCGCTGGGGGAAGCGAGGGTGGCGTCTTTGGTGCCTGGTGCAAGGGCTAGCATTGACGGCGGTACCGCTGCGCCACTGGCTACGTGGCTTGTGAGAGGGTCTTCAGAAGGAATCACCTGGTAGCCGTGCCGCCCGTGCGCGCCGGCGCAATACTCCTCTGACCCCCCTCTCTCACGGCTGCCAAATCCCACGACAGCGCCCCCCCTGGTCACCAGCGGGGAGCGCACGAGCCGCGGCGCGTCGTTGTATGCGACGCGCTCATGGTGGCCGAGCAAGCCCTCCTCGATGGGATCGTTGAGGGTGCGCCACACGTTGGAGCGCGGCACAATAATAAAGCGATTACTGGACGACGACGACGATGACGACGATGACGACGACGAGGACGAGGAACGGCTGGGGCGGTGGCTGGCACTCCTGGTGTCAACACCGGTGGTGGCGCGCGAGCGGGCATCGCGGGACGGCCGCGTGCGAGTTGATGTAGAGGTCGAGCGCGAGCTCTTGCGCGAACGGCGACTACGGCGACGGTGGCGGCGCCCGCGCGACCGCTTTGACTTGCTCTTGTACGTGGACGCCGAGGACGCACCCGAGTCCAGGATCTGCTGCTTCGCCTGAGCAAACTCCTCCCTTGTGAGTCCGCCATTCTGATGCAGCTCGTGCAAACCTTTGATCGACTCTACAATCTCGAGCGGCCGCAGCGCGTGGGAATGCGCATTGCCCACGCGAGCCTCAGTGGAGGCGGGGGGCAACACGACGTTGGCGAGGTCCTGCACACGTGGCGGTAGTGGCACATGGCTGGACCCCAGCTCGCTCGCCGCGCTAGGGCGCTCGAAGGAGGGTGGGGTGAGGAAGGCGGAGGTGCCAAGGTTCGTCAGCCGATCCGGCGACGTCATGGTAACGTCCTCTGCCGGTAACGACGCCGGCGTCCCGGTTTTCGAGGCGTTGGACGACATGAGGCTGCGCCCCGGGGTGTGCTGATTCACACAAGGACCCTCTCGTTCTTCTCGTGAGAGCAGCCACAGCAGCGGTGTGTGCACGTACGCCGCGCGGCGGAGTCACCCAGGCTTTCCTGGATTATGAAGGACGCGCAGACCTCCTGCCAGTGTCGGCGAGTAGTAAATAGAGGCGAGGCCACGAGGAAGACCGTCAGCACCACGTCGTTTGCAAAGCGGAGCGCCGCTTGAGGTCGGTGTGTTATATGTGTGTGGGATGTGCTTGCAGTGCGCTTGCGGCAAATGCTGTTTTGGAGTGGAGTGGGGGAGGGTGTGTGTGGCGTGAGATGGGCGTGAATGCGAAGACGACTGCACATCTGGCCAGATGGAGCCGCGTGTGCGTGTGCGCTCAAAACTTATGCAGGCACACAGCCAGCCAAGCGCACGCTGCGCTACATGAAGTCGCGACGACACGGATGGGCACACCTTGACGCGCGTCCTCGGGGGCGCGAGCACGGGTGCATTGCGCGTAGCTACCGTCGCCCGCATTTCGCCTCTTGCAGGCAAGAGGGAGACGAAAAAGGGACAAGAGGACGGGTGTGCGGTAGTGCCCAAGTGTGTGCACACACACGCACGCATCGACACAACTGCTTGATGCGACGGTTGAACTCCGTGGTGTCTTCACTTCGATTACTTGTAAAGCTGCGAGCTGCCACACACACACACGCACACGCATTGAAGCTCATCGCTCTCGGCGCAGCCGCGCGCGCGTGTGTGCCTTCAATGCGGCTGCGAGACGGAATGCCGAGGGAGACAGCTGCAGCACGAGTTACAAAAGAGGAAAATAGAGCTCAACGGGCAGACTTTGCACACCTTACGTTCCCCGCCAACACCACAATACATCGACTCAGATCCGCACCATTACTCAGCCTTGCCACCGCCACCGCCAGTGCCTCGACGCGAGTCCTCGCGCAAAATGCCGCCAGCATTACCACCGCCACCGCCCCCCCGATGAAGTGCGGTGCCGTTGCCGCGGCTACCACCACCACCGCCACGGCCACGGTCAAAGTGGCCGCTGCCTCGCCCGGCGCGCGAGCCGCCGTGCTGACGGTCGTAGCGACCCCCACCGCCGTGGCGGCTACCGTCGTGACTACTAGCGTAGTTGGATGACGTCGACAACGACCCTGTGGGCTGCTGCTGCTGTTGTGTTGGTTCGCCGCCCTTGCTGCCCCCTGGCCTGGGGTGCCGCTCATTTCCGCCCTCTGCTTGGCTGCGCCGTCGGTTCTTGTAGGAGTTGCGGTACAGCCGCTTGCTGTTGTCCTCGCCGCCGCGTGCCGTCTGGAAGGAGCCGTTGCTCTGGTTGCTCCGCCGCGGTGACAGCTGCCGCTGCGAGTGGCGGCTGCTGGTGTGCCCGCTGTCTGCATCGCGGCGCGGTGGGTGGCTGTCGCGGGGGCGGAACTCGCCGAAGCTGCTGGCGTTGGAACTCTGCAACCCATCCACAGACCCCGTTCCCCCACCTACGCCGCCACCGTTGTTGCCGTTGCCGTTGCTATTTGTAGCCACTGCGCCGTTGACGGAGCGCATAGAAATGCTGCCGCTGAGCAGGACGTCATCGGTGCCGCGGCGATCCATAATACGCGGGTAGTCGGCGCTCGGCGGCGCAGCAAGCGCGCGGCCGCCCTCTTGGGTTGGTTTCTCGATGGCACCGTCGCACTCCGCCTCGTAAAATCGATCGGCTCGCTCCATCGTCTCGTCTGACAAGATGTGCATGCACACAAACTTTCGCAGCACTCGCGCTGCGGCCGACATCGTCATGGGGCGAGGCGTGTAGCGGAGAATCTCGTACACCTCCGTCACGATGGCCATCTCGCGCTCCGCGCGTGTCACGCCGTCGACGGTGATTTGAAGGAGGTCCATGTTGTCCTCCACGAGCGCGTCACCGTTGGAGCACAGTTCTGCGATGAGAAGCGCGCTAAGCACCTCCGCAGCAAGCGTCGAGTCGCGGCTCGTCGTCCGCGGCGACGTGCGCAGCTGCTCGAAGATGACCTCGCGGGACGGCGAGCCGGTGCGGAAGGCGTGGTAGAACCGCAACTCCAGCGACTGCTGTCGCACGTCGCTGAAGTCGACGATGCTATCGAGCAGCGCCTGCGCCTCGCTGGGGCCGCCGGGCATAACGAGACTGTGCAGCACAAGCAGCGGTCGGTACCGCACAAAGCTCTGCGCCTCCGTCGACGCCTGCCACGGCAGCTTCTCCGGGGCGACGAGCACATGTGTCATGTATTTGCCTACTTCGACGAGGTAGCTGCGCACGGCCGGTGGGGCGTTGTACACGAGCAGCTCGAGGCCCTCGTTCAACAGCTCCTCGTCGTAGACGACACGCGCGTGGTCGGACAAGACGAGCTGTGCCCAGAACTGGAAGACGTGGAGGTCCTCATAGAGCTTACCTTCGATGGCACGCTGCAGGGCCTCCATGGCGACCTCGTGCAGCTGCTCGCGACACATCGCCACCGTCTCCGCAACCTCCTCGCTCGCCGCATTCGTGTGCGCCGTCAGCTGCTCTACGCAGGCGACGAGCACGGCGCCAGTCTGCTTGCGTGTCTTCTCTTCCTTGACAACGGAGAGGCACCGGTCCATCCACGCACCGAGGGCCGGCAGCACATTGCCGTACGTGTCGAAGAGCTGCACGGCCACCTCGTCGGCGCTGCATTGGCCACTGGAGAAGACCGCCATCAGCTTCGCGATCGCCTCAGGACGCACGTGCTGAAGAGTTGACCGCGACGTTAGCGTGGCGATGGGGCGTGTGATGGCGCCAGTAACAGGAGACTCGGTGGTCGCCATGCCGTTAATTGAGACGGCGGAGTCACTAAGACTCACGCTGCCCACTTGCTTGCTGCGTGGCGCTGGCAGAGGCTGCCCGCCCACCATCGTGGAACTCATCGACAGCTGCCCGCTCGCGTCTGCCGCAGTGACCGCTGATAGCGCCGCTGCAGCCGACAGCGGAGCGGGGGAGACGGCGGAGAACACCCCCTGCTCAGAGACGTCGCAGGGCGGCGGCGACTGCGTCGGCGAGATGTGCGACAGTTGAGGCGTAACGAAAGCCGCCACACTCGGCGCACTACTCATCATCGGCGAGGCCGGCTCCTTGGGTAGCATGGCACGGAGGTCATCGACCGTAGACATGAGCACGAAGCGGCAACGACTGATGGAGTAGTGCTTGACCCAGTACTCAAGCTGGCTCAGCAGCTGCGGCAGCATCCGGCGCCCCTCTGCGGACTGTACGAAGTAGCGCTCCTTGGCGGTCTTGACGACGGTGATGATCTCGTCCACCTGCGACTCCGTCGGTGTGTACGACGGCGGCACGGCAAACTCCCCAAACTCGGAGCCGAGACAGCAGATGCGGAAGATGACGGAGATAACAGAAGCGGCGACGATATCGCGCAGGAACAGCTCGCACACGAATCGGACGTTGCCACACATGCGGTCGCGACGCTCCTTTTCCGTCTCGCCGCCGATCGCCTGAGCGCCTTCGATGGCGGACGTCAGCGGGGAGGACGTGTCGTCCACCGCCGTCGCCATCGCCGTCGGACTGGACGCGTCCGTCTCCTCAGCTCGGATGCTCTGCAGAAACTCGGCCTGGCAGCGCTTCAGCAATGCCATCCGCAGACGGTACTCAAGACTCTGTGTCTTGTCACCGACGATGTGCTGTCCTTGCGGCACTTTGCAGAGGGCCGCGATGAGGTCAGCGTAGCTGTGGCTGAAGTGCTGCTCCCGCACCGCCTTGGTGAAGAAGGCGTCCACGATTTTCGTCATCTGCTCCGTGTTTGCCTCGGGGATGGGTAGGCGCAGCAGCTCGTTCTTGACCTCGCGAAACTTGACCGGGTCGGTGGTCACCTTGTTCAGCACCGCCACCACCATGTGGTGGATCATCTTCTTCTCCACTTCGCCGAACAGACCCCGGCGGCGCAGCGATCCCTGCGCGAGCGAGATGGGTGCCTCCTGGCGACCTTCCCACACGTCACCGAGCGCCTCCAGCGCATTCGACTTCTTCACTGCGACGCTGGTGCCGATGCGCAGGGCAGTAGGGGAGCCGAACCCGCCGCCGTCCCGGCTGGGCAGGTCTGCCAGCGCGCCGATCCCAGTCTTCGAGCTGCCGACGGAGCTGAGACTTAGACTACCCTTCTTCCCCTTCTTCGCGGCAGTTCCTATGGCACTCGGTGTCGGGCTCGTGCCACCCATCCGCAGCGGCGCGGACTTGGCTGCTCGCTCGTTGAACTCGTGCACGAAGCGCTGCACCCCGGGCGGGACGTGTGCCGTTTCATGGCGGTACTCCGCCATCCACGCGGCGATCTGAGCTGCATCAAAGGCCACGATATCACACGTGGTGCGCAGCTGCGGCGGCTCCGCTGGCGACTCGTCCTCCGGCGCAGCACTCGGCTCCGCCGCCGCCGCAGTCACCTCATCCTTGCCGTGGTCTTGCGGCACCGCGGCGGTCTCCCGCTCTTCCGCGCCTACCCTCTCGGCGGCGTCGGACGACCTCTGTGCTTCCTCAGCGGTCTCAGATCCTTCCTCCTGCTCTGCTGCAGCCTCCTCGGGGACAGTCTTCGCGTCGGCCCTGCCTGCTACTTCACCAGCAGCAGCATCATCCTTTGTGGCGGTGTCCTTCTCCGCCTCGTCGGCGGTGGCGACTACGGCGCTACATGACGGTGCCTCATCGGCAACGTAGTCGAGCGAGGCATCCGTTCTACCTCCCTCCTCTTCCTTTGCCATGCTTTCCGCCTCGTCGGCTGCTGTGGGCGCTGCAGTGTCGTCCGGTGCGTTCGCCCCTATCTGCGCTGTCGCCGCGTTCTCAGTCTCCGCTGGAGCAACAGCCACAGCCGCAGCCGAGTCCTCTTCGAGAGGTTTGTTGGCGGCTTCCTGCTCGGCCGGTGCCACCGTCACAGCCTCTTCCTTCGCTGCCTGTTTCTCTGCTGCTTCCAGGGAGCGCGACTGGACAACCTCGGTGACTGCTGCGGTGGCCGCGTCTTCTGCTCGTGCGTCGGCGAGTGGGCCGGCAGCGGCGACCTCCGCCTCTTCGATAGTGGGCGCTGAACTGGCGTACGGCAAGGCCTGCATGCCGTCTGCGTACTTGGTGAGGCGCTGTCGAGGACTGAACAGGATGTCGTTGAGGGTGGACGGAAAGGCGTAGAAAGAGCTCGGGGTGCTGCGTGATCCCTCCAGATTCCCCGGCACCGAGCTACACCGCCGCGCTGGCGACCGCACACCACGACCGGAGTGCTCCATGGTTTACTCGTGTGCGTGTGCCCTCAAATTGCGCTTCGGTAGGCAAGGCGTGAGGATAAGCTCCGGGGAGACGTTGAGGCTGTGCCGTATGTGGATAGAGGGGGTGGTGGTGTGTGTGTGTGTGTGTGTGCTTGTGTTTGTGTGCAGGACCGGAGAAATACAGCCAAGCAACCGATTTAGAGAAGAGCGGCGCACAAGTGCCGCCGTGCACAGGCACGAAACAACAACGCACGAGCAAACCAAAGGGGGAGGGAAGCCAAAGCACGAACAGCCGAAAGAACGGGCAGGAATCGGCACACACCCTGCGCATCCAGTCACATACGCGCACGCGAAGAGAAGAGCGAGAGAGGAGCGAGAAAGGAATACTCACGTACGCCACCACGACACACGCACGCCAAAGCATGTATGTATTAAACCGGACGAAGAGATGCGTGTACGCCTGGTACGCCGGTCTGTGCGTCTGCCTCTGTGTGGACTCCGCGTAATGGTCAACACGCACGCGCACACACACGAAGGACGTGAAGCGAACAACCCGCAACTTGAGCGACTCTAAAACTCTCTTCCTGCCGCTTCTCTGCTCGCCACTTCGAAAAAAAAAAATCAACCGCAGAGTGCACGGGGGAGGGGTGCGGTGGTGCCGGCGGCGGCGACCCCTCTGGCCCCTTCTGTGTGTGTGTGTGTGTGGATGTACGTGTTGCCTGTGAGTACGCGGGGGCGCTCGGGAACGGTAACCACCCCACTCGAGCTAGCAAATGCTGTGCTGCGCGGAGAGAGAAGGGGGTGGTGGCTCTGTAAGCGGAGTGCTGGAGAAGGACGGCAGACCTTCCCCCCCTCTGCTCACTCTCTCGATGCAGTGGCTGTCTGCGTGCCCTCGTCGGTTCGTCTTAGGTGCCGACTTTTCCCGCGTTGGTCGGTGTTGGCCTTCGACGGGAGGAACAGACAACGCGGCACAGCAGAAGAAAAGAGCGCGAAGGTGCACAGACCGAGAGCCACACCCACACACGCAACGTGAGCGAGCAGTTGCGGGCAAGGCAGATGTTGGCTGGCAGGACGACCGCACCACCCTCTACCGCAGTGACAGTGGAAGCGTCAGCACTGACAGGAAAAGCCAACAAGAATGAAAGATGAAGACACGGGGAATGTATACATGAACACGGAGATGCACGCGCCACACCTGTTCTCAGCACATAGACGCACGTGCGGAGCCAAGCACGCACCCCCCGTCTACTGGGTAACCCGGCCCACGCGCACACGGGAGGGGGCAGCGGGAGGCCGAGAAGCACAGAAAGCTAAGCAAGCGGCCCCGCGAAGGAGAGGAGCGACGAAGAAGAGCGGGGGGAGGGGGGGGGAGACGTGGGGTGAACGTTGTTAGGAATGCGTTACGAGGCGCACAGGGCGAAAGGGAGGCGGCGACCGCGGAGACACGAGCACAGGTGGAAGACGGGGACAGACAGGGTGGGGGAGCAAATACGTCGAAAGAAGAAAACAACGGGAGGGGGAGGGGGGAAGCAGTGATAGAGGGTGAGGGGAGTGTGTGTGTGTGACAGTGTTGATAATCACGGGGCTGGTGATGAGGCGTAAGAACCGCGATGACGTGACACAGAGACGCGAAGAAACAGACGAACAGACAAACCAAAGGGAGGGAGGGAGGGAGGGGGCAACGCACACCAGCACAACGAGGGAGAGACGGAGCACCAACAAGCAAGGGATGCCGACACGGCGAGAAGAAAAAGCAACGCACACACACACACACACAGACACAGACACAGACACAGAGGGGGGAGGGAGAGAATGTAACCGAAGTCTTTTCTAGAGAAAATAGGAAGGGAGAAGAGAGCCGTGCGTGGTTGAGAGGGGGGGGGAGAGAGTTTCTGCGCGCAGGGAAGGGGAGGTATGTGTGTGTGTGGGGAGGGGGAGGGGGTACGGTGGGCGGATCTCAGTGGTAGGGAGAATGAGGTGCAAACAAGAGGAGGAGGAGGGAGAAAACAACAACAACGAGTAGGTGGTGTATGGGTCTGTGTGCGTCTGAGGCCAAAACAAGAAGGGGCGTAGATGGGGAAGGGGGAGGGGGGATGAGGAAAGGCTGTAGATCGCAAGCAGGGAGGAGAGGAGCTTCTGCCTCTTCTGATCGTCTGCCTCTCTCTCCCTCCCTCACGCCTCTATCTGCGCGTTCACCCGCGCCTGCGCGGTGACAGAAAATAAAGGATGATGGGGTGCGAGAGCGCGCGGGCGTGTGTCTGTGTGTCGGCGTGCTAGAGAAAGAGAGAGGTATTACCGTATGTCTGTGTTTTTCCTTTCTTGCTTTCGGATAACGACAGACGAGTTGATACTTGTGGTTATTGCTGGCTGTTGAGTGCTAATCCACGGTCCTGCAGAGCAGCGGCGCCGACAACGAGGCAGATGCGCAGAGCAACAGAGAGAGGGTGGGTGGGGGGTAAGAAGGACGAAGACGGAATTCGACAGACATCATGGCGAGGGAGGCGCAGACATGAAGAGCGAGAGACGGAGGAGGCTGAGAAGTGCAGAGTCGCCGTTCGCTGTGCGGCAACACGATCTCAGTGGCGTGTATATGGGCAAGACCCTGCTTCCCCGCCCCACGACCCACATAGGCACATACAGCCATTCCTTCCTTCGCCCTTGTACGTGGGACAACTTGGGGGTGGGGGTAGCCCGTGAGCAGTTTTGGCGGCAAGCAGCTCGGGAACATACCCTACAGAGAGAGGACCAGCCTCGCTGCTGCCTTTCGGTGTGATCTTCTCTTGCAGGTGCACGCGACCTCTCTTTTGCTTGTTGCTGTTGTGGACGTTCATTGGGGAAGGCATGTGCTCACACTACGGATTTACACAGTCGTGCCACACACGAGTGAGAGCGTTGCTAGATGAGTCGAGGAGCCGCAGAGTGGGGAGCGCTACAGAGGCGCATTCACTCACACACACACACACTGTACATAAGACGTTTTCGTCGTCGACTTTTCTGGAGGGTGGAAGGAAGGCTGCCCGGAACGATGTCGCTGCGCCAGCTGGTGGCACACACAGGCACGAGTGAGGTGTAGCTGGACTGCCGCAGAGGCGAGCTGCACGGATACGGTCTGCCGCTCTCCATGCCCTTCCCCACCCCCACCGTCGCTGTCTCTTGTAGATGGACGGAAGGCGGGAGGGCAAACAAACGCACACACCAGCAGTAGCAGCAGCAGCACACCAACGAAGGAGCTCATACAGAGAGACCACAAGGGCCAAGGCCACTTCTCTCACTCCTCGGCGTCTGTGGTGTCCCACTGTCGATGACGAGCCTAAAAGCAGCCGCGCACCACAGCCATGGGCCCCACCTCGTTGTAGTCTGCCTTTGTCACCCACAACGCCTGTGCCGCCGGCAGCGATGCCCAGATCGAGCCACCCACAAAGGCGGCATCACGCCGCTCGACATCCGCGTACACGCGTGCGCTACCGACGCTGTGGACGCCGCCGGTGCTCGCCAGGCGAGTTTGCACGTCAGACTCGACGCGCTGCGCCAGTCCGCGCAACAGCGAGGCACCGCCGCTAACGACGATATGGGAAGCGAACGTGGGCAGCAGGTCGTGATCGCAGCGCTGCATGGCGTCCACGACGAGCTCGGGGATAGACACCGGTGCTTGTGTCGTGCGCAGCAGCACCTCATCGACAACGGTGGACTGGTCGCGCGGCTGCTGGAGCGCCGGGGAAAGGGATGGCTGGAAGTAACATTCGCCAGGGATGAACCGAGCGGCGCCGCTGATGGGCAGAGCGGTGCCGTCGGGCAGAACGCACACCTCCCGGTACCGATCCTCTTCGCTGTGCGGGCTTCCCAGCGGCGAGCCACCGTTGGGGCTGCCCGTCACAGCGCCGGCGCGGCTGATCTCAGAAAAGACCTGCGCGTCCTCGGCCACGGCGCAGTGGCGCTCCTTGATGTATTCCCACATGCTTTCCCGCTGTGTTGGTGTCATGCTGCCCAGCACCGACACGTGCGTGGTCGCTACGCCAGACATGAGAGAGGTGAAGTGCCGGGTGAGGTCCGCGCCGCCAACGTCGAGGAAGTGCGTCGCGTGAAACAGCGAAAGCCCTTGGAAGACTGGCGCGATGTGGCTCTGATCGTGGCCTAGTTCCACGGCTACGCCGGTGCCCAGTCCGGACGCGTAGAGGGACAGCACCGGGCTCAAGGCAAAGCTGGTGGCGACAACGTGGTGGGTCTCGAAGAGGACCTCGGCGATCTTCTGCCGCTGATGCGTAGGCACGAGTGCCTTCTCTGTCAGTAGCAGCGGGGTATTGTTTTCTACGTTCTCGAGGTCCAGTATCCGGGCGACACGGCTCAGAAGCTCCTCGTACCCCTCCCAGTCCACAATGATGCCATTCTGCAGCACCGTCGTCGCGGCGGCGGGGTCATCAACGTGGTCCAGCACGTCACAGGCGTCTGAGAAAGTTGCTTTTCCCTTCACGACGCATGTGCGCTGCCGCATGCGCGGCACCGTGTCCCCTGCAAACCCGAGCCGCGTCGTGTGACTGCCCATGTCCAGCACCGCGGCATTCGTGTGGAGCACGCTCGCCTCATCGGGAAGCGGCACATTGCGCAGCACCTTGACTGTGTTGAGGGGGATGTTCATGACGGCTGCTGCGATCGATGCGTGACGCGTGTCTCTAAATCGCCGCGTGTGAAGGCGCTCAGCGTCTGTGTGCGGGCACGCTTGTGTGCCTCGGCGGTGGGCGGGAGCGGATGAAAGCGACGTTGAGGGGCGGCAGATCGCTGCGGCGACGGGGGAGGGGGGGGAGGGGGCGCACAGCGCGACAGTTCCGTTCATTAGTAGTGCAGGGAAGAGCCTAGCGTAGAGACCGACATGGGATGCACAAGCGCACGAAGCGCTGTGCGAGGAGCTCACGCGGAGAGCGGGAGCGGTTGCCACATTGGCAGCGTCAGCAGACGTGCAGGCGGATGGTGCGCGGGCCCAGGGCCGGCGCGCATTGCTGATGCCTTCTGCCTCTCCCTTCGTGAACGCAACGGCTCGGAGAGCTTAGGACCAGACAGACAGAGAGTTACCATACCTACAATGGCACAGGCGCCCACGGACATGGACGTGGTGCTCACGATGTCGGTGATGGTCGCGGTGGTGGCTGACGGTTTCGGGGGTGGTGAGGGTGGGTCGGGGGAATACTGTACAGCGGACATGCATCACAGGAGGGCGAGAGAGACGAAACGTCAGACGGAGGGGCCTGAATGGCGGCTTTGCCGTATCTGCGCCGCGCTGCATCCTTGTCCTCGAGAGTGGTTTACATTGACTGGCTGCGCCGCGTCACCAGCGGATCGGCCAGCATCTGATCTGCCTTGTCGAAGGGGACGTATGTTCTCTGCATCGTCGTCGTCATGATGTCGGGCCTGTTGAGCGGCAGCAGCGACTCCACGTAGGGGTGTTCGCGCTGCATGTGGCTGTAGTTGTAGGACTTGGAGGAGATGCCCAGCTCCAGATTCAGTGCATCCTTCACATAGCGAGGGGCGTCTAGCGCCAGTGGGTCGCCGTCCGGGCCCCACTCGCGCGCCGTTTCGTCCAGCGCTGGACGCGTCGCGTCGTCGGCAGCCCACGACTGCAGCACATGGGTGACAAAGGCCTCATCCGTAGCGAACTCTGGGCTCACGCCGGCGTAGAAGGCAAGGTACTCGGCGTACGAGACACGGTCTGCTGCCTCGCCAGCTTCACCGTCGGCACCGCCAGCAGCGGCGTTGGTTTTCGCCATAAAGCCGCTGCTGCGGCCCATCATCGAGGTCATGTATGCCTTCTTGAGGTGCTCACGCATTCCGTCAGCACCGCCGAAGGTCGACTGCAGCGCGCCTCCCACAGAAGACGAGAAGGACGCCATGGCAGTCGCGTCGTGGGCAGCGCCGTCTGCAGGGCCGCCCAGGTCGCCCGCCGCAGCATGTGCTCGCCCGGCCGCCACTGCTGCAAACGTGGAGAGAAGGAGCTCACGCGAGACTGCCCCACCCGCGCCGTCGCGCTTCTCGAGTGCTTGCCACGCCTTCTTGACGGCGCGCAGTCGACGCTCGTTGAGGCCGGTGAGATGCCGCGTAAAGGTTTCGCCGCTAATGAAGCCGGAACCGTGGTCATCGAAGGCGCGGCACACATACGCAGCCTCGAAAGGGGTCAGCTCAACGCCGTAGTCCTGCAGAAAGAGCAGGAGTTGCGCATGACTGAGGCCGACACCCGGGCACGAGGAGCCGGAGTCGGTGCTTGTCGTTTGGCGCTGCTGACGAATAGCGACCGCCTCGCGTGCGTTGAAGTCCATGAGGACCTTCACTAAGCCGCCAGTACCGCCGTGACACAGCAGTACATCTTTCACGCGCCACTTGAAGACGACGTCTTCGCGAATCGCGTTGTTGTTCAGCGATGGCATTCCTTTTTCGTGTTTGCGCAAATTCCCAGAGCGAATTCGCAGCGGCGGCGCGGGAGGCCAAGGCGGAGGGGCTCAGCAGCAGCGGATAAGGGTGTCGACGGACGTCTGAGCGTGTGCTGCAATGGAAGCTTGTGTGCACGTTGGTGTGATTAGCGGTGCATGCTGCGAGAGCAGGGGGTAAGAGAGGGAGAGTCGAGGCACAAGAAGAGGATGGACGTGCGGCCAAAAAGCGGGTAAGACGTCCGCCGGAGGCGTGCCCTTGTCGACGAGCTGATGCGCTTCCAGTGACGCCGGGCACACGAGAGCGGTGCCTCTTCGAGTTCTTTCAGCGGTGCCGATGTGTGCAGCAGAGGAAAGAGCAGAGGCTCGCATGAAAGAGCGGCAGCGGCAGTGGCGCTGCCCCAAATACCAACGCAGAGAGGTGGTGTACGGCGACGCGTCCCATACAACGAATCGACACAGCAACGCTAGTAGCAAGACGCCTTCCTACGCAGGTGTGTGTGCGTGCGTGCGTGCGTGTGTATGTGTGTGGAGGCAAAGGAAGGCGGCGTCAACCGGTGAAGTAGCTGTGCAGAAGGTCCGCGCGGTGGGCGTGGAACGCATTCCACTGTTGGCGGTAGAGCGGCGAGCGTTCAAAGAAGTTGAAGTTGCTCAGCGCCGCGTCTACCGGCGGACGCGCTGCACAAGACGTTCGCTCCCCAGGGCTAGACATGCCTGCAGAGCCACCGTGCATTGCCTCGATGGCACAACGATGGGAGTGGCAGCACTGCACAAAGGCCTCCAGGACGTCCAGCAAACCAACGACGACGTCGTTGACGTCTACACGACCGAGCATCGCACGCCCGCTTGGTACGCCGCCACCTCTTCCGTCAAGATCCATGCCGATGACATCGTAGAGGCTGTCAGTCGGCGGCACGCGAAAGCAGTCATCTGCTGCACACGCCACTGCGTCGGCGTAGTAAGACGGGACCAGCACGCCATGGCCGGTGCGCAGTTCCGTGACGCGGAAGTTCACGCAGCGGTCATCGACGAGCAACGTGGTGAGGGGGCTGGGCAAAACGAAGATCGTCTTGCGCCACTCTAGGGATGCTGTGGCCTCCCCCAACTGTCGCTGATCAGCAGGGCTGCCCTCAGATAGGAGGCCAGGAGACGGGTTCAGCCAATATGTTGCCTCGAACTTGCCTCGCACACAGCGTTCCCCACCGAAGAGTCTGTGAAAGACGTCATTACGGCGAAACTCGTGCAACGGCTTGCCCTTGGACTGTGCGAGGGCTGGCAGCAGCACCTGATGCGCAATGGCGGCGCAGTAGGCCGCGCTCTGGCGTGTATAAAGGGATACATGCACCTCCGTCTCGCTGGTGTCCAGCGAGCGATCCAGGAGCACGTGTGACAGGAATGGCACAACATGAGGCCGAAGCCGCACGTGAGTGACGCGGCCGTCCACGTAGTTCAGCAGCCACCACCCCCACGCACTCGCTGGCGGCAGTGGACCGCTTCTGCACCTCGTGGTGTCTGAGTTGTTGCCCGCAACACGCCTGTAGACGGGATGCACCAGCGTGTGGTCAATGTCCACCAGAAAGTGCACCGGTAGACGAGCAGCAGGGCGGTGCATGAGGGCCGGGGCCGCTGTTGCGCATAGTCGTCTTGTGTCTCTGTGTAGATATACGCACGTCCGTGAGATACGCGGCGTTGCTCACCGCACGGGCCCTTGGCTCGGAAAAGGTGATGGCATCCATTTCACGCTGAGGCACACGCGCACTCACGCGCCAGTGTCACCATCGCAGGCAATGCGAACGGGAAGGCGGGTGGGGGTGGGGGGAGTGCGTGAGGGGGAGGGGAGAGCGGGGGTTGGTGAGTCTGCAGGAGTCTTCTGTGCGCATGGCGGTGGCAGGCGGTGGCATGATTGATTCTTACGGCCGCACAGAGGCGGTGGTACAGGCGCACGCCTCGGGCTCAAGTTGTAACCACCGTCGTACGCCAACATGCGTCTCTCGCTGTCAGCTGCCTTGTCTTGCCCGCGACATGACGCCAACGGAGGGGTAGCGCACCGTGTGCTCGCCTTTCCGCTTCGTCTGCTGTCCACGCTCG
Organism: Leishmania mexicana MHOM/GT/2001/U1103; assembly: GCF_000234665.1. NCBI lineage: Eukaryota > Euglenozoa > Kinetoplastea > Trypanosomatida > Trypanosomatidae > Leishmania > Leishmania mexicana. The sequence continues at coordinate 502,070 of NC_018319.1, forward strand.
GACCCGTAGCATTCTGTTTTGCGTTGCCTGTCGGCCTTTCACGACAAGGGGGCTTCAACGATGGCGCCCAAAGCATTCGAACAAGCAAGAGAGGCGATTTCCTTCACGCCTGCCGCCAGCACCGACGTTCGCCGGCTGAGAGGGGTCAGCCGCAGCCACGAAGCGCGGCGGAGAGAGAACGGAGGAAAGGGAAGGCGGGAAGGACGGGGGGAGGAGGGGGGGCTGCCAACTCGGCCTCCCAGTTGGCGCTTTTCAATCATCGGCACCGCTGCTGGTGCTGCTGCGGCACTCAAAGTCGTCACTGTAATCAGGGGAGGCGATATCGCCGCGCTTTCCATCCTTCTCTGGCTGCTGCGCCTCAGGCGCTGCGCCGTCGTCGTTGGCACCGTCACCGTCCTCCTGACGCAGCCAGGCTGGCTCTGCGCTGTGGACGTCTCGGCCCGCCTCAGTCGCGCCGCTGTTGCTCATGAGAGAAAGCTCGAGGGCGCTGAGGGCAGCGAGCATCGCAGTGCGGCCGGCCTCCTGCCGCGATGCGGACAGGGCGAGAAGGGCGGTCATCGCAGCACTTCTCGGCGGGAACGACACACCTGGTGGCGGGGAGGTGGTGCTCGCGGCGTTCGTTAAGCCGGATTCCCCAGCCGCCTTTTTCTTCCCCGTCGATGAGCGCGGTGCGAGCGTCGACGCCGGAGGGGTGTGCGATGGCTCGGCGACCGCAGCCAGCTGCGCCTCCACGCCACTGTGGAAGATGCGAGCCAGTGGATCTGCGCTAGCGTCGGCATCTTCAGCGGCATTCCTGGGTGTCAGTGACGGCGCGGAAGTCGGCGCCACATCGTCTCCCGTGGCCGCTGCCGGCGCAGCGGCCTCACTGCCGTCCTGTTGAAGTTTCTGGAGACTCGACTCTACCTGACGCACGAGTTGCTCCACCGAGCCATGCGATTCCATTGAGTCACCGGCCGCCAGCAATCGCCGAGTGTGGCTCAGCAGCGCCTCTCTCGCTGCTTGGCGCGCGCGCAGGAGACGAACATGGGCCTCCTGCGCCTCGACTGTCTGCCGCAGGGCCTGGACGGTGCCGGCGGCTGGGGCATCGACGTCTTGCAGCCCGGGCAGCGGTGGCGTTGGGGGCGAGCCGCGGTCGCGCTGCGGCGGAGATGCCGACACCATTGCCAGCGTTCCGTGCACTTGCAGCTGTGCGCGCGTTCGTCCTTCACTGATTGTTTACGAGCGAGGACTGTGCGACGAGGGTGTGTGCATCCGACATGGGTAGAGTGGAGGCCACACACCAGCACCAAAGCCGCGTCCAGCAGCGTCCTCATCAGAGGCATCAGCGGGAGGTCGACGAAGCCCCCTCCCCTCGGGGCCACCACCACCCCAACGCAAGAGGCACACGCACCATCAAATGCGTAGAGAAAAGAGAGAGGAAGCGGGCAGGACGGTGGCGGAGGAGGGGAGGGACACGAGGAGGGCAACAGGAGAGCGCCAAGACACTCGCACATGCGTCCTAGCATGGGGGACGAGCTCGCCTACAGCAGGGACGGCGCGTACGCGTGCGTCTTGTAGGAGAGTTCCTGTACGGGCCCATCGAGTGGATAGCACGACAGAGGCAAGGGGGTAGTCGTTGTCACCATCGCGCGGCCTTTGGAAAGGGAAGGGGGGGGGAGCTGGAGCGAGGGGGAGAAGAGGGCGTGTGCACACGCTTCGGCGAGCGCGCTGTTGCCATCGTCGCAGTCGTCAACCAAAGAGTAGCCCCTGCAAGAGGGAGCGGGTGCGCAGTTGGTGGCCTGTGGCGAACACCACGTCCACTTCGGACGCCGTTCTGCAGGCCTCCACGAGTGGGGCCCGCATCACAAAGATTGCTGCCGCGTACATGGGCAGCAACCACAGAGCGCAAGGAGTGCTAGTGTCGTGTGGGGCGGCGTTGGCGAGGCCAGTGGGCAACGACAGGGGACTGCGACGGTGCATTTCACGCATGTGGTAGGACAGCACCAGGTCCCAGAAGGACAGCACTTCGAAGGCATCGAGGAGGTCTGCGAAGCCCGTCAACATCCACCGCATCGCCAGCACGAGCGGCGGGTACTGCAGATCGCGCGTTGCGTGCAGGACGGCCGGCAGTGCCAGCTGCTGCACGAGGCTCTCGAAGAGCAAACAGCACTGAAAAAGTTCGGGCGTGGGGCCCTGCAGTCGACCCCACAGCTGCGTCATGATCGCTGCCGCCAGCTCGTACTGCTCGACCGTGTCGCTCGTCACGTTGCAGAGGGCACCCAGCAGGAAGGTGAACCCCTCCAAAGGAGCAACGCCGCAGGGCAAGGCTTTTTGGTGGATGAGATTCTTCTCGGGATACTGCAGGTAAGTCACGTAGCTGTCGAGCTGAGCCCCTGGTCTGCCCAACTGCTTCAGCGCATGCACCATCTTCGGGTCTGGCAGACTGCGATCCACCACCATCGCCGTCGACAGCACCTCCACGTCGTCGGTGTACACAAAGTATTTGTCGCTGTCGCCGACGCTGACGAACATGTCGTCCAGGGCGAGACGCTGAAGCAGCCGCGCGCGGTTCTCCTCCTTCGACGAGAGGTAGTGATGGTGGAAGCGCCGCTTCACCCTCTCGCGCGCCTGCCGGGAGGAGCAGGTGAGGTAGCGCGCGAGACCGTGGCGCAGGTGGTTTGTCATGAACTCCCCCTGCGCCAGGAACATAGGCTTGCCGTCTGTCACCGCCAACGGCACCTGCAGCGCACGGGCGTATAGGAAACGGCGTACGGAGGGGTGAAGCCCCTCGCGCAGGAGAGCCGCCATCTGCTCCGTCTCGTCGCCGAAGCGCAAGAACACGTCCGTCTGAGCCTCCGCCAGCTCTAACGTGCTGTCTAGGGCCCCTCTTGGGTGGTACTTGCTCAGCTGTTGCGGGTGCAGTTCGGCGAAGTACTCGCGCAGCGCCTCCAACGGGGGGACGATGCTGGGGAAAATGCGAAGCGCCTGGACGTGACGCTCAAACACCGTGAGGATACCCAACTGATCGACGCCCAACACGCCGCTGTCCCAGGCGGAGGCTGGAAGCACCCCAGCGGTGACGATGGCCTGCTGCGCTTCTTCGGAGTTGATACCATCCACGAGACAACGGAACAGCAGCGAGATGGGTGGCAGCCCCACGCGCTCCTCCTCCATGGCGGCCTCTGCGTTGATGCCAGCGGTGGCCTTCCTGGGCGACCGGGTGTCTTTGCCAGCGCTGGACTTCCGCACCTCGGCAACCTTGAAGTGCTGCGAGACGGCTCTTGCCCAGAGGAAGCGCGCGTGCTCCAGCAAGTGAGAAAGCAGCACGCACACCTGCGTGTTCTCAGCCGCACTGTCGGCAACGCTATCATCGACTGAGGCCACCGCCTCACCTTTAGTATTGCTGGCAGAGTCTGGCACTCCCTCGGCGGAGGTGGACCGGGAGAGTTGCTTCTTGGCCTCCCAGTCCTTCTCCTCCTTGGTCCGCTGTGCCACCAGTCGCTCCTGCAGCTGCGCTACCACCTTGTTCTGCCGAGATACAACGCTGTGCAGCGAGCTAATCAGGTCGGCGCCGGAGGGAGGGTTCACAGGCGCCGCGTTGGACGGCATCAACGATTGCGCCTTTACCGCCTCGGCCCACTGTGAACTGAGGAACCCGGTCCACGTGTCCAGCGACGAGAGCGACACATCAGCGATGCCACCTGCAGTGTACGCTGCGCCATCAGTGGCCCTGGCTAGCGATGGACTCTGCTGCGCCTGCTGCTGATGTGCCGCTGATGCCCGCGCAGCGCTGCGGTGAATTGTGGCACTGTCACGCGATGGGCGAGAGAGAGTGGCGTAGGCCAGCGGGGTGCTCTGCGACATAAGGAGCGAGGGTGCTGCGATGATGTCGGCGTGTATGTTCACTGCTGTCACTGATGTCGGTAGTGACGTCAGCGCACAGAGCACTGATGGAAGACGCGGATGATGGGGGTGGGGAGAGGAGGGCCAAGGGAAGAGGTGTGTGTGAGAGAGACGACGTGCGGTGATCTACGCGGAGGTGGCGATGACGTGCTTCTCACGCACGTACGCAGACAGAAGAAAGGAGGGAGGAATGGAAAGAGGAGAGTCGCGCTCAGCAGAGAGAGGGGAGGGGGGCGGGGGCGGCGGCCACACGCGGATGAGCGTGGCTTGACAGCATCCCCCTCCCCCACGAAAAGCTAAAATTGGTCACGGGCACCCACATGTGCGCCAGCGGTGCCACCGACCGATACGATGCCATCGGGGCGGGTGCGTGTGACGTCATACGTGTCCGCGTGTGTCTTTGCCTGTGTGCCGTGGGGCTCTCTGTGAGGAAAACATCGGCTGCCGTAACAGAGAGAGACGGTGACAACTGACCCCGTGTGCATCTAGTCCTTCTCCCTCCTCCTCTCATGCCGGTGTCAACGGAGATGAAGCGAACGACAACGGCGGCTGCCCCAACGTTGCAGCGTACCAGCGCTTCGGGTGTGCCGGCCGCAGCTCGACGATGACGTTGAAGCGGAAGACCTCGCTGCCTGCGTCCGTTTCCGCATCCGCATCACTCCCGACACATGCGGCGCTCGGAGATGGGCTGCGCAGCCCATCTCTGCGCGGTGTTCCAGCGACCCAGTCCCGCCGCACCCGATGCAGCACGCCGGGCAGAGCGCCTCCCGACACCGCCCCGAGCATATTTCCTGCCATGACGACGGCCTCTCCGGTGTGCGCGGTCAGGACCGGCTCCCAGTGCGGAAGCGTGCCCGGCATATTCGACGCTTCACCGCGCACGGATGTTGGCGGGGAGGCCACAGTAGCCGTGTGGTACCCCGGCCGATTCGCGAAGGGCGTCAGCACCGCGTCGGTTGTGCTCACCTCCAGCCCACCTGCTGACCCCACGAGCAAGGCGGTGCACAAGCCAGGATCGACGTGCGGTCGACATCCAGAGCCTGCCGGGTACCGTAGCACCCGCAGCACGGAGTTCCGGCCCAAGTTGCTGAGAATCTCGTCACGGGCGGCAGAGGAGACGCCTGGCTCCCGAAGCGCCTCCTGCGCGTAGCTGAGAGTGGCCTCATGCAGGCCAGTACATATCCACCGCACCTCGATGGGCAACTGCTGGTACACGGTGTTGGCCTCGTACATGTGGTGCAGCGGCAGCTCGATGTGATCGCGGCGGTGCCCATGCACGCCACCACGTCGACGAACGAAGGGGCGGAGTGGGCTGCTTGTGCCGGACACACTGTAGAGAGTCGCCACATTCCGGTGCAGCGCTGCAAAGGCGCGCTGCACCTCCGCTGGGGTGAACAGGTTCGCTGTCCGCCACAGCTTCATCTGACGACGCTTGTGAGCCAACGGAAGGGGTGGAGGAGAATGGGCAGAGATGTGGAGGCGGAAAGCCAAGTCAGACTCCCTCCTGACATCGCGACAGCGACGGAGGTATGAGGTGCATCAGAGCGCCCTTGAGCACATCGACACACACACGCGTGTACTCGTGCTTTTCCAAGTCCGGCCTCGCTTGCCGCTGAGCAGGGGAGGGATGTTGCAGCGGCAGCACAAGACGGGGCGTTGACGCGACAGCCGGCACCGCGATGTGCACACATACACAGAGAGATACAACCGGATGCACAACCAACACAAGCGAAGCACATGCACAGGCCCGTCAACATGAATGCGTCGTTACGCTAGATGCGGTGCTGACGCATCACGGAGGCACCACACTCCATGTACGTCTCTCGCGCTACGGCTGCCATCGCATACTCTGGGCTGGCGGCGAAGGTGCTGGCCCCTCTCCATACGGCATGCGTTGCTTGTGAACGATCGCGCACGTTCACCTCGTACTCGACTTGTCGACCCAGAGTGCCGCCCGAGGCGGCCATGACGGCGGCGGAACGCGCATCCAAGGCACGTTGCAGCCCGTGATACACGCGCTTCGCAAAGTGAGCGAAGCGCGTGTTGCCGCCAGCGAGGATGACGTTTGCGTACAGTGGCCGCCTGCAGTCCATCGGGCAGGACCACACAACAGAGTCGATCAGGGCGGGTAGGCCGCCGCACGCGGAGGCGGTCACAGCCGACGGTGCGGCGATCAAATCTGGCTGAAACATCGTCTCCGGTGCGAGGAATCTCTCGTAGCCCACGTCGATAGAGTACGGGGCCCCGGAGCGTGAGTGCAGCTCCGTGTGGTGGATCACGTAGGAAGGGAGGCACGATTCCGCCCGTGCAAGCTCGTGCGCGATGTCGTCTGCCGTGTAGCTGTAGCGCGCCTTCACCCGCTCCGCCACCTCTAGCGCTTGCTCAGCCTCGATACCCCGCTCGTGCTTCCGCAGGCTCTTCAGCACGTACTGTGTGATGTCCCGGCCCGCCACGGGAAAACGACGCGCCGCGCCGGCCACCGCGTAACCCGCCACGAAGGGCACCACCTGCGTCACGCCAGCGCCGCTCTCCACCACCACGGCTGTGTCGCACCCGTCGCCAACGCTTCTAAGCACGAAGAGCGCCTGCGGGCCGATGCACAGCCGCGGCACCCCGAAACTCTCGAACATAACCTCCGCTGTCATCTCTCGTTGCTCGCACGGGGTGATGGCTGCCTCCGTCAGCAGCAAACCGATATCTTGTGGCTCAACGCAGACGTAGCGGTTGAAGAGGTGGCGCCAATACTCCTCCATGACATCCCAATCCACCACCAGCCCATGCTCTAGCGGTCTGCACCGCTGCATTCCGGGCCCCACCATTGTGGCAGCCGCGTCCCCAACGGCGAACGTCTCAGCCGACATGCGGTCCCGCCACGCACAAACGGTGGGCAGCGCAAACGTCGGCTCAGCGTTGCCAGCGTAGCCGAGGCGAGTGGTGCTCGTGCCGACGTCGCACACCACCACCGAAGCGGCGCTGGAGCTGCACGTCATTACCTCTACTCTTCTCTCGCACAAAGTCTGTGACGCTAGTGATGATGGCTGGGAGGGCGAAGGGAGGCTGTCGCACCACCGTGTCGCGTGTGTCTCATTGGGCGGAGGCGTCGGTGCCGGCGAAGAGGCCCGAAATGATTGAGAAGCAGAGGGGACAGAGGGTTGGTTGGTGGAGCTACACATCGGCACGCAGGGGTATGCCATATCAAGCCTTTTTTAGGCGCCAGCCTAGAGTGTCTACGCCGTGGTGAGACGGGGTGGGGTGACGGCACCCCACAGCGCGTGGCATCCCCAAGGGTCATCTGTACACCCCAACTCTGTCTCTGGGAAGGAAGCCCAGCAGTGCACCCCCCCCCTTCTCCCCTCCTGTATCCCTTGCCAATGCGGAGCCGCTTCTCCTGGTAACAGGGTCAAGCACCTACAGCGTAGGGAGGTCAGAGCAGGATGCCGCTGCTGACGTCGGCGGCCAGGTGCCGGATGGCGTTGCGCCGGAGCGACCTGCGACAGCGCACATGCACGACTCATGTGATGGGCAGAGAGTGTCGGCGTGACTCGAATGCATCCCACCCCCGGCCCTCTCACACTGTCCTGCTGCTCTGTGGGGGGGAGGCCCTGTGCCATCGCGATGGGATTGCACCGTGTGGCGACCGGCACAATGTGAGCGGCTGTGAGGTGGCCTGCGAGGCGGGTGGGTGGCGGGTAGGGTTTGAGGCTGACGCGCTGTGCCCTCAGATGCCCGAGCTGAGGCATTGCTGTCGCGTGTGTGTCCCTGCAGCTGCTTCGCACCAGGCGATAGGGGGCCCGTGACAGGGCCGGTGCAAGAGTTGGGCTCGACCTCATGCTGCATAGGACAGAGGTAGACATGCTGGAGAAGACACGCAGAGTCTCTGCGCACTCGTAAACCCACCCGGAAACTTACGTGCACACGCCGGTCTACTGCGATCGGCACCGAGGGGAAAGGTGCCGTTGCACATGAGTGATGTGTGGAATGAGATCCATCGGCACCCGCACGTAAAGTGTGCACCGCCCGTGATGGGCGGTCGGAAGGCCTACGAGTCGAATGGGCTGGCGGGGTCAATGGAGTCCATGAGCTTCGTGCTGGAGTTCGTCAAGTACTGGATACGGCAAATCACCTCGTACGTGCCGCGCTGCATCTCATGTGCGAGTTTCTCCACCGCAGCTACCTTGTCCCCGCCCGTGAGGATCTGGTAGAGGTGGATGAGCACGAGCTCATCCTCCTCGTCGGTGAAAGGGCGCTCCGTTCGGAAGGGCCGCCCTGCCGCGTGATATGTCGCGTCGCCGCAGTAACGACACTTTTGTTGCGCTCGCCCCTCCACCTGCAACGCGGCAGTGGCGTCTTTGAGCATCATTGTGCTGCCGATGCCAGCGCACGTGCCGCCAACGCTGGCGACGCCGTCGATCAGGGCCAAGTTGTCGTGGCTGCGCCATGGGAAGCGCGCCGCGGTGAGATCGGCAAAGAGGACGTCGTCGGTCCGAATGGCGCCATCGCAGCGGAGAACCCTGCTTTCGAAATCCCATGCCTCTGCCGACGCCACCGCCGCTGGTGGCGGAGTGGCAACACCTACGTTGACGGCAGGCCAGTTGCTCTCCGCGACGCTGTGCATCATGACGGTGCGGTAGGCGGTGTGTGTGCGGTCAAAGAGTGTGTCGCTAGGCAAGCCGCGGTACTGCAGCGTCCAGAGAGTTACCCGCGGCGAGAGCGGGGCCAGCTGTACCGCGTTGGCGCGCAGCCCCTGGTCGTGCACCATGAAGACAATACGAAAGTCGAGGGAGGGGTTGCGGTGCGCCACGGCTTCCTCCAGATCGACGGCGAGCGCCAATTCCTCTTGAGGATAGCGCGCCGTGACGGTGCGGAAAAACGTGACGGGCCTCTCCGGGGAGTCCAGCATCGCGTCGAAGCGGCGCATCTTTACTTGAAAGTGGGCCTGCACGTATGGGTCGTTGAGGTCGAAGTGCGCAAAGGCCGTGTGCTGCCCGCGGAAGAGCACCCACGGCCCTACACACTCGGGCCGGTACGGCGGCGGCCCAGGCGGGTAGAAGCCCTCCGCAAAGCCGTTCCGGATGAAGTGCAGCAGTCCATCGAGGGTGACGCGACTGAAATCGAACGGGTACGCCTCCGTGCGCAGGCCCAGCTTCCCCAGCATCAGCGCTGGGCCGCACCATCCTCCTAGCGAGATGTACTTGCGCGGCAACGACGCGCCATGGAAGAGAGCGGCTTGGTGAGCCCGCCGACTACCACAGAACATGTCAGCGTGTACAAGAACAGGGTGCGCGGCACCAAACCTTCTGTGTGTGTGCGCGCATACACTTACGTGTGGTGGGAGTTCGCATGCGGGCGTCCGCAATCTGCATGAACGAGAAAGAGAGAGTGCGACCACTGCCGTGGCTGCAGCAACAGCACCAATGACGTGAGCAACGCGACGAGGCGCGCTGAGAGCGAGAGCGAGGGAGAGAGAGAGATGAGGTCGTGACAGAGCATGCGGAGGGAGGGAGGGAGGGGAGGGGAGGGGAGGGGAGAGGCACCAACGAGTATGTGCGGCGATGCGCACCTGTGTATCTCGAGAGTCGTCTTCGCCTGCAAGACGGAACCAGGCTCTTGCCCTGCACGCTGCTCTCGGCGAAGTTGTACAACGTGCGCCAACTTGCATGCACACTTGTGCACGCGGGCTGTCTGCCCTATGGAGGCCTCCCGACGACTCCGCACCCCAGCTCGCTCAGCTGCTGCCTCGTGAGTCATCGTAAGTCTCGGCCCGCACCCCTGCCTTCTGCTCTTGATGTCCCCCAGCTACATCAGGTGCGTGTGCGTCAAGAGCGCCACTCTTCACGGATCGGGCCGGTCACGTGGATCGTCCTCCTGAGTTGGCGCATGTGTGTATGTATACGGGCTTCCTTTTACTTGTGCGTTGCTTTCACAGAGGGAAGTTACGAGAGTCACTTCGGCAACATGGCGGACGCGTCGGTGGGCGTGTGTCATGTGCGCAGGTGCGCGGGAGAGGCGGCTGTGCGCCTGCGAGGGTGGAGTGAACTTCGTTCTTCGACACACACACACACACACACACACACACACACACACATGCACACACACACATGCACACGGCGCATCAGCTGCCGAACAACACGATGAAGGCACAAAAAGGTGTTACCAAGTTATCGCGGAGTTTAACGAAAGAAGAATGAACAAACCCACCAGAGGTGATGCACGTGGGGAGCGGCGACCGCCGCCGTCGCCATCGTCGCCATCATCGTCATCACCTCCCTTATCCAACGGCGAACACGTGCGAGTGGGGAGGGTGGGCGAGGGAGAGAGCGACACACCGAAGCAAGAACAATTTTGAAGAAAGAGTGCCAGCAACCATCTTCATCAGACACGACGAGCATCAACCACAGCCGCTGTCCTTTACACGCGCACACGCACAAACACACACACACACACACACACAGAGGCGGAGACTCACTGCAGCGACGGAAGCTCAGAAGCAGAAAGAACATCAACGAGCACGACAGTCGAAGGCGAGGAGACGAGTAAAATGTCACCCACCCCACCCCACCCCGACACACACACACACGCACTGCTCATGCACGCGCATGTCTGCACGGAAAAAGGACAGAGAGAAAGGCAGAGCGGAGACGGGAGGCAGAGAAGTGGCCGGCCCACTGAGGACGATCACACAGCCGCTTGCCACTCTCCTGGAGGCGAACATCTGCGGGTCACATTCGTGGCTCGTCACCCCCCTCCACTCAGCTTTCCACCTGCTCCATCACCTTCCCTCGTGCTGCATGCGCAGCAATGCTTTTCGTTCGCCTTTCGCCTCCTCACCTTTAGTAGCCACCGTTTTCTGGGCGCGAGCGCTTGAAGCCGCCGCCACCACGACCGCCTCGACCGCCGCGGTCGTTGTTGAAGCCGCTAGTGTTCATGCGCGGGCGCTTAAACCCGTTGCCTTCGTTGTCGCCATAGCTACCGCGCTGCTCCAAGCCGGCGCCGGCGCCGCGGGCGTTGCCACTCTTGCCGTAAGTGATGCCCTCCTCAAAAGCCTTGAGGCGGTTCTCCACCTTGCTGCGGTACTCAAGGGCAGGCGTGTTGTCGCCCTCGCCGAAAGAGTCGATGCGGGCGCTCAGCGACGCCTTTGCAGCGAGTACACGGGACATGGTGCCCTTCTGCGCCGGGGCCGCCTTGGCCACCACGGAGGCGTTGTACAGAATGCCGTACTTGGGGGTGGCCTGGCGCTGCTTCAAGGCACGGAAGAGGGCCTTCTCAGCGCCGAGGATCTGCACCGTCGAGGAGGGGTACTTGGCAAGCGTCAGCAGCGAGCCGGCCTTCTGGATGAGTCGGGCACCAATCTGCTCCCCTACCATCGTTGTCAGGTTCGGGGCGATGGTCTGCATGCGGGAGGAGAGGTAGGTAGACAGCTGCTCGCGGTACTTCGAGGCCGCAACGACCTCGTTGCACAGCCGCGAGATGTTCTCGATGTCTTCCTCCGCAATCTCCGTGCCCATTGACACCATCGCCGCCTCCTTCACCTTCTGCTCCATCTCCTCCTCGAGAAAGTCGGAGAAGTCCGTGTCCCGGGCGTTGAAGCGCGTCTTCGTGGCCAGGACGATCTTGCAGTAGGCCACGTTGTCGTTCACGATCTTGCCCAGCTCGGGGAAGTGCCAGCCGTACCACTCGCGCGCGCGCATGGCGTACTTGTTGATCTCCTTGTCAAGGTCCTCGAGGAGCGACACCGCCTGCACAACCATCATATCCACCTTATCAGGGGAGAATTTCAGCTTGTACCGGTTAAGGTTGTGTGCCAGACCGAGCGCCGTCTGGTTCAGCTGCTCCGCCGAGACGTCCTCGAGGAGGCTGTCGATGTTCTGTTTAAGGGCGCGGAAGGTCGGGAGCGTGTCTTCACCGGCCACACACGGGATGGCGAGCGACTCCTTGATAGCCTTGGCCAGCTTCGCATCGGCCACCGCCAGCTCCTCGGACACCTCCTTCTCCAGGTAGTTCTTCTTCAGGAACTTGCGAACCGGCTTCGACAGCTCACCGTTCACGAGCTGCGCCGTCGTCTCGAGCGCATCGGCGGTGCTCTTGAAATGCAGCAGTGCCTTCAGTTTGCGCCTCTCGCCGTCAACCTTGAACAGCGCCACGCCAGCAGGCAGCTCCAGCAGTGCGTACACCATTGGTTTTCGCTAGTCACAGGGGGTGGGAGGAGGGTGGGGGTGGCTGGCGTGAGGTCAGACGAGGGGATCCAATGTGAATGACTCGACGAAGAGGCAGGGAGAGAGTGAGAGACGGGCGCCCCGAAAAATGCACAACGGCACCAGTGACGGGAAACAGGTGATGCACACACACACACGCGAATGGAGGGCAGGTGTCACTGCTGTAGAGAGCGCAGCAACGGATCTGCCGAGTAAGGCGAATCAAGAAGCCGCGCACCATTGGTCGATGGGGAGGGCGGGGGCAGGTGGGTCGGTAGAGAGAAGGGAGGACGTCGATGGTGAATGAAACCGAAGTGGAAGATGGTGGACTCCGGTCATGATGGAGGAGGGTGAGAGGGAGGCCCTACAGGCGTGAAGGCCAACGATGTACCTACCTGCGCTTGTGCCTGGCGGGAGAGGGTGACGTGGGGGGGGGTGATGGGGAGGCGTCATGTCGGCGCTCTCTCGTTCTCTCACCCTCTTCCCAATGTCGCCCGGCACAAACACGCAGCTGGTCATCCACGCACATGTACGCGCATCTGCCGCTGCTGCTGATAGATTTATTCGCTTTCGTTTCGCTTATGTGTGATCATGACGGCAGCGGATCGAAGTGGGGGCTGAGTGGGGGCTGGGGGAGGGTTAGGCGAAGGAAAGGCGGAGCACATCGACCATGTTCGCGTGCGCCAGTAAAATTAGAGCTCGCAGAGAGCGGAACAAATTTACGTGTATATCCAGGGAACGGGTGTGCCGCCGTGGCCGCGCACCGCGCCATGGTCACCACCGCGGTGAGGCGACCAGCAGCAGCATCAGGTCGAACGGCAGCGCCTGTTGCCCACCTCCCGCAACGGTAGAGGCTACTCGGTGACGTTCGCCCACCCTACTCAAGCTTCGTGAGTTTCCGAGGAGAGGTGAAGCGTTGGCCAATCACCTTGCCGAGCATGCGAACGGCGATGTTGGCAACGACAGACAGTGCGACAAAAACCGGCATAAGTGCAGGGCGGTAGAGCTTCATCTTCACAATGGCGGGTGCGCTGTTGCTCAGACGCGGCGGGGCGAGTTGGTAGTTGACGTTCAGTCCGAGCAGAAGCCCGCAGGGGGCGAGGACGGCAAAGTTCGCGAACGTCGAGACCCAAGTGAGGTGGTACAGGTGCGCTCGGTCAAGTCCGAGCGTGTCGTACCGGGCGACAAAGTACAGCGGCAGCAGGAGCAGCAGAGCGTGATGCAGGAAAAAAATGTAGCCCTCCCAGAGGTACTGATGATCGTCCCAGTCCGGCTGCACCAGTGCCCCGAGCGGGCTCCAGACCCAGTCCACCAACAGCGAGGCGAGGTAGCAGCCGCTCCCGTACTGGTGCGGCCTATCGCGCATGAAGATGTAGATCCACATCCCGGTGAATAGGTGGCAGGGCATGAGAAGCCACCCCAGTTGCACAAAGGGCTTCGGCCGCGATGCCTTGGTGAGGCCCTGCACGGCGAAGCACACCATCAATATGTACGCAATCAGCCTGTTGATGGGGCATTTCAGTGAGCGACCCACTCCGGCTGTGGCGAGCCGCGAGATGGCTGCGGACCGGAAGCCGCGAGACTGGCGGTGCAGCACCCTGCAGAACAGCAGCGCCGCCGCGCAGAGCACCACGTGCAGCTTGGGAGGCTGAAACCAGTACTGGTGAGCCGGCATGACACCCCAGCTCATGCCGGTGCGGTCTCCAATCACCGTGAGGACATCAGCGAACAAATCAGGCACAATGTAGTCGCACCACGCGACTACCTCTGCATCCATCAAGGAGAAGGGGAGAAAGGCAGGTGAGGGGGGGGGTGAAGGACGGAGACGATAACGGGGCCGCAGGCGTGCGAGACAGCCCTAGGTAAGGGTCAGAAGATAGCGCAGCTGCAACGATGGTGTTGCACCCTCCAAAAAAAAATCGGCGGACGCGAAGCGGATGTGACCAATGTGGGCAAGCAAGAGAATAATGAGGAGCGATGACGTGAAGCGGATGTGGCCCGAGGCGGAGAGTGTGGGGTGGCGGTGGCGGTAGCGGTAGGTGGTGAGGAGATTGCGTGCGTGCGTGTGGATGCATGCTTTTGAGGAAGACGCTCATGGAACGTGGGTGCGTCTGTATGCGGGCCATCATCCCCCTTGCCCTGCGCGGGGCACACCGACGCGGTTTAGGCGTGGTGTGCGCAAGAGTGTGGCCCTCATTGCGTGCGCTGGCAGGCCTTCTCTGTCTACTGTTTGCTTCACATTACGGTGATGGTGCTTAGACTGTAAGGAGGCGGATAGCGAACAACACCAGCACACACACGCACATACACACAGACGGACAGCGACACACACAAACGCCTTCGATGGCGGCCCACTGTTCGACTGTAGCGGCACCTCAGGCCTTGTCAGAGCCGTCCGCCCCCTCTGTCCCCATCTCTCTCTCCAGTGCCTCCAGCTCCGCCTGCAGGCGCGTAATCTCGTCATCGGTGACCTCCACCTCGTCCTCACTTTCCGCGGAAACCTCAGTCGCTGAAGTAGTCGCACTCGTCTGCGACGCCCCTTCCACAGTCTCATCCCCCTTCACCTTATCAGAGGTGGCCGCCGCAGAGGCCGCGGTGCCAGACGTAACGGCGGCGTTGCGCTCCGCATTCTCTTCGAGGGGGTAGTAGAGGAGGTCCACGGGCGATCTCTTATACCATGTCTGCTCTCCGGCCAAGTAGCGCCGGCAGTTGTCGCTCACGTGCCAGAAGCCGAGCTCATCCGCATGCTGGAGGGCATAGCTAGCGCAGTCCTTCCGATCCACCCGCAGACACGCCTCGAGGAAGATCTCGAAGGAGTCATCGCTGAGGCGAATGTAGTAGTGGTTGCTGCACTGGTTCAGCAGCTGACAGGCGTAGCTGAGGTCAAGCGGGCGCTCCACCAGGTCGAAGGCAGTGTGCAGGTCCTCTGCAGTAGGCCGATCCGTCCCTCGGAAGGAGTGAAACTTTCTGTACCACTCCAGTACGTACTTCTCCATGGACGTCTCGGGGCCCTCGAGGCGAGCCTTCTGAAGGAGGTGGCGCTTCTTGCTGAGCCACACCGGCTGATGCGCCATGCACTTCGGTCGCACATAGGGTCTGTCGAGGCCGCCTAGCCACGCCTGGTACAACATCTCCGTACGCTGGTGGTCTGGCTGCTGGATTACAGTGTAGATCTTCCAGTTGTCGGCGCCCTTGAGGAAGAGCATCCAGTACGGTCTGCGGTACCGCAGCGAGGCAAGGAGAGCCTGAGAGGTGCACAGCATGATGGCGGCCGGCTCCTCGTACCCTTCGGTGCGAGTGTATGCAGAGTAACGGCCATCGCAGAGACAGAGAGACAGCAAGAGAAAGGAGAAGATACAAGTGCGGTGCAAACAACGCGTTGAAGCGGAGGTCCAGACACACACGCACACGCAAATCCCTACGCGCATGCACCGATGTGCGAGCCTACCACAGAGAGAGAAGAAATCGGGACATGTGAGGGCGTTCGACGTCATGTAGAAGCGCTCTACTGCTAAGACTCGTGTTTTCTGTGATGTGATGTGATTGTGTGCACGTGGCTCCCTCTGCTTCCAGAGCACGCATCTCCGTGCTCTGCCACACACACTCACCCACTCACACGCACACAGACACAGAGACACGCTTCCCCCCTCTCGCGGGCGTGGCGACGCTGTGTTCAGTCTCCTTGAGGGTGTTGTACTTGCCTTTGTTTCCTTTCATAGCCCAATGGCAGGAACGCACGCACACACACGCACGGAACAACAAGTACAGCGGATCACCGACACATGCCAGTGTAGACACGCACCCACACAGACACAGTTGACAACAGAGTCGCTGGAAAGGGTTTGAGAGAGCGCAGCCATGCACCCGTCCGCCACTACTGCACCCCCTTCCCAGTTTCGCATCTGTCTCTCTCTCTGTGTGTGTGTGTGTGCCACAACGGCATCGCCTTACGCATGTCCGGCTCCAGGATGGAGGGAGGGAGTGCAGCCTCGGCGACGTGCGCCATTCAGCAAGGAGAGGGGCTGCCTCGTCCCATCACGGCGCGTGGCCCGCCTCGTCAGCGAGCTGCAGAGCGATTTGCAGTTCCCGCTCCGCCTCTCGCAGGCGCTGGTGGTACTTTTGGTACGCCTTCATCTTCAGCTGATCAGCCGTCAGCGGGGTCGTCACCCCGTCTGAGGGAGGCAGTGTCGTGCGATGCGGACAGCCGCTGCCTGCACGCGTGGCAACGGGTTGGCCGCCTGTGGCTGCAGCGCCATTCGCCGCTGGCGGCGGAGGGCGCAGCTGCTGCCTGTAGCGTTCGTACGCCTCGCGAATTTCAGCCTCCATGTCGTCGGAGGTGTCGGTCGGCTGCTGTTGAGCGGGGGCTCCCTCTTGAGCCTCAGGTGCCGCCGCGCCTTCTACCACGTCCGCTGGCGCCGGCTCGGCCTCCGCGGAAGGTGAACCTGCCGCGTCGTCGCCACCGCGCATCTGCATGATGTTCGCCCTGCAGTACGGACACGTTGAGTGGCCTTCCAACCACCGCTCGAGGCAGTCGATGTGGTAGCAGTGACCGCATGGTAGCCGCTTCGTACCACCACCAGGCACCATGTCCTCGTAGCAAATCGTACATCGCACGTCGCGCGCCAGATCCTCGGCAGTGGCGTCAGGCATGCTGTTCCGCACCCGCCGAGCCAAGACGAGGAACTCGGCCAGTCCAGATGCCTTCTCGAAGATTCGCAGCACATGCCCCACGAAACCGCGCAAGAGCAGCAGTGGCAGCGCCGCCTTGTAGAAAATATACGCGTAAACGCTGACGAACAGCAGCGACTCTGCAATGCTCGTGACGGCGTCCGCCACAAACGGAAGAAGTGTGTGCTGGCCACGGAGGACGAACAGGCTGGCGAAGTGCACCGTGCTGCGCAGCGATGAGCTCAACAGCAGCATGTAGATAAGAATCATGGAGTAGTGCATCGACGCCTTCTCCTCCGTCAACTCTGGCCGTGTTTTAATCATCCACGTCAGCAGCCCAACGTCGCAGATGATCGCGAAGCACAGGTACGCCGGCATGCGCGCCGCGGACACCCACGTCATCTGCATCGTCGACAGTGTCGTGACGCGCTCCGACGCGAGCTTGTGCAGCACCCGCCACGCGAGCGTGAAAAGAAAGAAGAAGCTTGCGGCGCTTATGATCGGCTGGTCCATGTACAGCGGCACCACGACGCACTCCACCGTGTAGAGCGTGAAGGACGTGAGCAGCGCCGTCTCCTCCGACGCGTTCAGCTGCCCAAAGAAGCACCACTGCAGCACCATCCACAGCACCACGGTAAAGGCGATGGCGGTGTTGACGATGAGCAGCCGGAAGGAGGACGAGTTTGCCAAGGCGACCATCGCTGGGTAGAACTCACGGTACGTGTTGGCGTAGTCAGCCAAGAACAAGAAGCACGCGAGGAAAGAGGAGACCACGTAGGCCACAACCGATGTGCGGCCCACCATGACGACCCCCGCGATGGCTGCCGGCGCGGCTCGAAAAGGCGAGAAAAGCAGTAAAAGAATGCGGCGACGGGTGCACCGAGAGGTGCACCGCACGCAGACGCCTGTGTGCGGTGCGTGCAAGGAAAGTCGTGGGCGAGTGTATGGGTGGATATCCTACTCTGCAGCAGAGTGCACTTTGTGCCCTCCACGAGAGCGAGAAGAGCGAGCGGAAGATAGGGAGAGTGACGAGTAGAGGCGAAGGTGACGTATCATAGCAATGGGTATCATCGCCATGGGCGTCTGTGCAGCACAGTGGCCTAACTCGACACGACGGCGTGGTGGCGAGTGGTGCCGCGCCCGCCTGAAGACGGCTTGCGCGATACCGCGCACAACGTCGAATCATCTCTTCCTTTCGCCACACACCTCTCTGCCGGTGCAAGGCACCGACGCGGCGCAGTGAAACACAGCCATCGGGCGTGCCTTGTATGTCAGCTGTCCATGAGGGTTTTACGGCGGACGGGCGGCGTATCTGGCGAGCTTCCACTGCGTGTTGCGGCCATGACAACGCCGCGCCTCGCATTCACAAGGGCTCCATTGCCGCCACCACCACCACCACCATAGCAGTACAGCGCGCACACACATCAGCTCCACGTGAGGAGGTGCAAGCGGCGGCGAAGGTCGCGCTTGCCAGCTTGGGGGGAGGGAGGGGTGAACAGAGGAACGACAGCGCCGCAAGAGCCATTGGCCTGCGCAGCAAGCGAAGGAATGACGCGGAGGCCGTCCCGCCATCGTCACGACAGCCTCCTTGCCAGCCCTTCGAGTGTACGTGTGAGCGGGGGGAGGGAGAAGGGGGCTGCTCACCGATACGAGTGAACAACCTGCCCAATATCTGCCACCGCAGAGGCAACCGCACAGAGAGGTGGGGCCGTCGAGAAGTGGTGAGAGCCCCCTCGTCCAGTTTGGATGGAATCACGACGACAGAAAACGGCGTACCTCGTAGAGGACCTGCTTCACGCGATGCTGCTGCTCCGCCTCGGCGCTTAGGCGACTGGCGGTGTCCGTCACCGCAGATGGCAGACCTGCTTCCCGGCCGATCGCTACACCGAAGCTCGACGGCGTGACGCCGCGGCACGGCTTGTAGGTGAAGACCAACGACGGCTTCATGCCATGGTCAGCGAGCGGACTTGGGTCCGACTCCTTGAAGCCCATGTAGTAGCACGTCACGTCGCGAGCTTCGTCGGCGTCCATCCGCTTCTCTTCATTTTCCCCGCCGCCGGAGGTCCTCTGCACCACGTAGGGATCGCACAGATAGCAATAGTGCGTCACGAACACGGTGGTGGCCCGACGGTCGAGCAAGTACTCTAGCGTCGCGGCAGCAACGGCAGCACCGTCGAAGCTGCTTGTGCCGCGCCCCAGCTCGTCCATCAGCACAAGTGAATGGGGCAGCTGCGGGGCACGCAGGATGCGACTTGTCTCGTCCATCTCTGAGAGAAAGGTGGAGGCCCCTTCAAGGATGGAGTCGCTGGCGCCCATGCGGCAATATACGCCCTCGAACACCGGCAGCTCCGCTGCGTCGGCCGGCACGCCACAGCCCATTTGCGCCAGCACGACGAACGTACCCACCATGCGCATGAGAGCAGACTTGCCGCCCATGTTTGGCCCGGTCAGCAGCCACGCCCCGCCTGCGCGCAG
This sequence comes from Leishmania mexicana MHOM/GT/2001/U1103, assembly GCF_000234665.1. Lineage (NCBI taxonomy): Eukaryota > Euglenozoa > Kinetoplastea > Trypanosomatida > Trypanosomatidae > Leishmania > Leishmania mexicana. The sequence continues at coordinate 521,287 of NC_018319.1, forward strand.
CTGCACATCGCAGCTGACGTAGCCGTGAGGGAGAAGCCGATCGAGGATGGGGTGGCGGCCCTGCCGAATGGTGAGCGCCACGGGCGACGACGCCGACGTAGAAGACTGCCGCGCCCACGCTGGTAGCGCCACGAGCGCTGGCATCACATAGCCCGGCTGCTGGGACACCAACGCCAGAGAGCGGAGAGCGTCCAGTGCTGCGATGGATTCCACCACGCCCGTCAGCACCCGCATCACTTCTACGTCAGCGACGGTATCACGCTGGTGCTGACACCAAGCTGCGGTGGCCGCCAGCAACAGCCGCTCCGTCGCCGCCGTCAGCCCAATGTGCTGCTCCGTGATAATCGGCGTGCGGTATCGCACATTCGTCTTCGTGCGTGTCTGCACTACCCAGTCCGACGGCACGCGCGCGCACTTGCAGGCCGGCACGTCGAGTACAAAGGGAGTGCCACAGATGGCGCGATACTCGAGCCCTGGCAAGCCTAGCACCTTTCGTGCTGCCTCCAGCTCCGCCTGCAGGGCAGCCTCTGCCTCCTGCCTCGCCTTCAGATGCGGCAGCAACGCGTTCGGCACGGCGCGACAGCCCTCCGTGAAGTACTCTAGCGGTGTCGTCGCGGTGGTGCGTAGCAGTGCAGCATGCCTCTCGAGCAGTCGCGCCACCGCGGGGCCATGTACATTTGCCAGCAGTTGAGTAAGAAGAGGCGGCGGTCGGCTGCCGCTGAGGCCGGCATCGCTGTCCCCGTCGCACAGCTGCGCTGCCAGTACTGAAACACTTCGTACCATGCGCAGCAGGCGCACGAACTCGACAACTTGGCAGCGCTCAGCATACAGCTTGCTCACGACGGCCTCGATATCCCCCAGGCGCGCGCACTCGTGAAGGAGATCCTCGACCTGGCCGTGGTCTTTGCAGACCATGAGGTAAACGAGTACTTCCTGCCTGGCGACAATGGAGGCGCGCTCGCACAGCGGCGCAGCAAGCCACCGGCGCAGACACCGCGATCCGCACGGTGTGACGCTGTGGTCGAGCAGTCCTACCAAGGAGCCACGGGGCCCTACACTGCTGTGAAAAACGTCCAACGCACGCAGCGTCGGGCCGGGAAGGTGCAGGCAGCCAAGCCGCGCGCCTGTGCTCGCGCCGTCGGGCGCTGGAGACGCCGGCACTGCCGCTCCTTCTTCGTTTTCGCGGGGCGCCTCTTCAGTTGAGCTTCCGCCCGCGCACAGCGACCGGTACACCTGGTCCAGCCTGTACGGCTTCAGATACGACTCGATGGCAGCGTCGATGCTCTGCCCTGCGGCATAGACGTAGCCAGAGACGCTGACGTCTTTGCCATCCTCCTCCCCGTTCGCTGTCGGCCCGAAATTGAGTGGCAACCCGTGGCGCAGAACCGTGGCGTACACCTCCGGGAGAGCCTTCAAAAAGCATGCTGTCGTGCGTTGCAGCGACACGTCACGGCTGCCGCGCTCTCTCGATGGGGACTCTGCCGCCAGCACAATCACCTCGGCGATGTCGTACTGCTGCGTGATGTCCTCCAGCTCGAGAGCGCCTCGAACGTCGAAGCGCAGGCACCGCTGCGTCACGAAGCTCACCAGCACCACCGACAGCGGCGGCCGCGCTGTTGTGGGTGCGTCCTCTGTGGCATCGGTGCCACGCGTACCACCGCAGCGGCCGGTGTCTATGAAGCACAGGAATAGCTCCGATGCGCTTGCGTCTGGCGAAGGAGGCGCATGCGGTGGTGGCCAGCTGAAGCCATTGCCATCCCCCTCTTCGGCTTCTCCCGCTCCGGCGCAGCTCTCCTCTGCTGGGACTTTGGAGGCATCCCCAGGACCGCAGCCGTTGCCACCGCCGTTGGTGACGCGTTCCGTGGGGAGGAGGGTACCGCGGCTGTACAGCTGCGACACACTGCGGGTGAAGAGGCCGCTCTTGAGTCCGTCCGCCGCTCGCATAGCCGCGGACTCCTGGTCAGCAAAGCCAACGTGGTACCCCATCGCCACAAGCCGGTGCACGTAGAGGTCCACGCGGGTGTACGGGAAACTGCTGTACTCGAAGGGTTGCCCTGGAATACACATGATGCCGACGCGGCGGCTGACGGCGCGGCTGTCGGAGCCGTAGAATTTTACGCGATAACCGCAAGCGACCATCAAGATCACATGTGGTGAGATGGATTCTTTCAGCGCCACTACCTGCTGCTCGAGTGGGGTCAGGCTGACACCCTCTGTCTCCCCTTTTACAGCTGATCGACAGCATAAAACCTCGATGGCGTGCGCGACATCCTCCTGATCATCCTGCCGTCCACGCTTGCTCATCGGTCTTTCTTCGTGAAGCACACGAGGTGCCCTCGCAGGTGCCAATGCCTGACTGTGAGCCAGAAGCGGCGGTAGGGGTAGAGAAGGGCGTAGAGCAGCTCAGGGGCGATGGTGAAGGTGGAGAAGACAAAGGCGAGCTGCGTGCCTCGGCCCCGTTCACTTCGCTTTTCGTGCCTTGCTCTTGCGTCGCCCAACGTTGGAAAAGTCACAGTGTGCTGCTGGGAGCTGAGAAGTGCGTGTGTGTGTGCGTGTGGGTGCAGTTCATTCGTTCTGAGTGCGATGTCCGAACGCGTGAGAGCCAGCGAGAGGGGCATGGAGCAGTGGAAGAGAGCGGTCCAAGAGAGCGGGGTGAGAAGGGGAAGAGGTAGTGCACGGATGTATCCGTTGCCGATGGCGTCGCAGCCCAATGATAGGGCCGCTGTGGGTTTGTCGGTCGGTCTGGTGTTGACCAAGACGTGGGGGATGTAAATGCAGAGTTAAGCGAAGGGGGGGGGGGGAACTGGCAGGTGGCGAAGCGGCAACGGTAAAGTACAGACGCGTCCACGCACAAAAGACGTCTCGTCTGCCCCCCCCACCGTGTCGTTTTCAACACACGCAGGCACAGACACGCATTCGCCCATATATACACCGACACATACGCACATCCATGTACACACATATATGGATACACCTATGCATATATATATATACACTTACACATACGTATATACATATGTACGCTGGCGCACAGAAAAGCAGGGGGTACATTCACGCAGGAAAAGAGGATCGACGACCAACCATGTAGTTAGCGGAAGCGGACGACAGGCGGTGGCGTGGCGGCAGCGGTGGCGGCCAAACGACGAGTGTGGCGGCACCGACGCATAATAAGTAAACGCGTCCAGGCAAACACGGGAAATTCAAATGGAGAAGAAGCAAAAGGCCAAGCGTCGGCTGAGCTCTGAGGGGTAAGAAAGACTGAGGGTGGAGCTGCAAGCGCACCAGCGGTGCGCTGGCACTTATGTCACGAGATGAGTCCTCCCTTTCCTTCGGCGGCGTGAGAGAGGAGGGAGAGAGCGTTTTACGCGGAGCCCATTGAGCGAGTCGGCATACTCGTCTCCATTGACCCGACCTCTGATGTGGTGTGGTGTGTGTGTGTGTGGTCATGCCGCTTACACCGAGAGGGGCACACCGGTCGGAACAAAGTGCGTCCACCATACAAGAGCACAGATGCGCGCATAGGCCTGTGCTTGTGCACAGGACAGGAGTGCGGAAACACCTTCCCTTCCAGCTTCCCGTCACACAGGGTGGAGACATGAAGGAGTGGGTTGTGGCGGGACTTACTGTGAGGGCACGGATAGCGGCGTCGACGAGGGAGGAGGGACCCAGAAGGCGCACTGGCGATTGGAGTGCAGTCATTGCTCGCAGTGGGCAAGGGAATATGAGAAGGAAGCCTCCGTCGTCCCTCTCTCGCTCCCTCAGATCTTGTCGCACGTGTATGCGCCCCGCGGAAGGCGAGCGAAAGGCAAACCCAAAACGGAAAAACTCTCGCTGGGATCGGTGCATTTCCACTCGCTGGCGCAGGACGGCGAGCGGGGGAGGTGCGGAGGTAAGCAGGAGAGTTGGCCATCGGCATTTCCATGTAAAAGGCGCCCTTTCACCACCACAGAGCGGGCCCGGAGAAGAGGGAAGCCGTTTGCCGCGGAAAAGAAGACCAGGAAAGGGAGCGCTAGACTGCACATGATGACAACATGTGCGCTCAACTCCGCACGAAGATATGAGCGACAGTAAGAAACAGCGAGATACATGGGCACGGAAAACGGCATCAAGAACCTTCAAGATGGCAGTGCACTGGTGTCAATGAGTTCGCGCGAGAGCAAGGGGGGAGGCGACAATAGATGTTATCGCGACCGGCCTTCTTTCCCTGCCACGCCACCACCCGTTCCACTTACTCTCGTCGCATGCGCGATGGACGCACATCTCTGCTTTAGGTCCGCATGACGTTGGCAAAGTTCTTCTTTTCTAGAAGGTACGCCTTGAACAGCTTGCCCACGACCAGGTGGTGCTTGAGATTGATGCGACGGTCCTCGGCGAGCATGTCGAGCAGCTCGTCGCTCATGTGCGCGACGGTGTTGGGCTGGACATGCTCGCATGGCGTGTCGTGTTCAGATGAAAATCGGTCCAGAGAGTGCGTCTGCTTCGCACCAGTGAGCGTGTGCGTCGGTTCATCGCAGCTATCGGTGGCCTGTGCACTGTCCAGCGGCGTCGATGACATCTGCGTAAAGACGCCTCGCTTGCTGTTGATGTTTTCGGCCCGGAGAGGACTCTGTGCAAGCCAGAGAGGGGGCCACGGAGTGCGTGTGGAGCGGAAGGGGGGGGGGATGAGAAGGGGAATGTCTTCAGCGTGAAAATCAAGAAGAGCAGCGCATTTATGGGTCGATGCTGCAACGCCAATCCCGCGGTAGAAACGGCAGCCGCACAACGAGGAAGAGGACGAGGAGGAAGAAGAGGGAAGTAAAGGAGAGAGGTGACGAGACGTGTGCGCAGCGGGTGTATGGTGTGGCCTCAGGGTTCTCAATGCTTTCTCCGTTAGGTGTGGCTTAGCACAGCACAGCTGCGCTACATTTGCAGACACGAGCAAGAACGCAACGGTGGCAGAGACTCGACACACCGGCGTACGGTACATGAGTGGGGGCGCCTTCAACGTGTAGCGCAGACGCGGGCTGTCCGCTGCGTGGCTTAGGTTATGCATTGGCTACTCGCAGCGTGGCAGACAACAACGCTAACGTAAAGTCAGTCGGCACATCTTCGTCGCTTGCGCATTGGAGCTGACCGCATCTCTCGTCTCTACTCGCTGAGCTGTTAGCCCGGATCTCCTCCGTTCCTGGCCAAGGGCATGAGGGTGTGTACTTGAGTGACGTGTGATTAGAATGGGTGGGCGAGACGTGGTGGTATGCGTGGTGTTGGCGGACCAATGCTGACAACAGGGAACGGAAAAGGAAACGGTCCGACACACACACACACACACACACACACACACACACACGTGAACAACACGACCGGTCCCCCTACTTAGATCTCAGATGTTTGCCTTTCCAGCTTTCAGCTTCTCCTCCCCTGCCAAGGGTGGCTAAATCGTGGCACACTGCACCCACACTCATTTTGCTGGTGACCCGGCAAGATGAGCGCAGGCGAGAGGGAGGGAGAAAGGGAACGCGATATGGCGATGATGGCGGTGCGAGCCAGAGCACGAGGAGGAGGAGAGGCACATATCGTGGAAGAGGCAGTAGGGAGGTGGTGGTGGTGGTGGTGGGGGTGGGGAGCTTGTACGATGGAGATGAGCCGCCGCCTTGCATACACCCGATTGCGTGTGTGTGTGTGTGTGTGTGTCACGCCTGCTATTGCTGTGAAGCGCTGCAGACCAGAGCACCGCCACTGCGTGCGCTGTCCTTCCCTCCCTGTCCTCTGAGCCGCCTCCGCCGCCTTCCAACAACAACAGCGCACGACGACAAAAAACTGACGAGGAAGAGAGGCGGTGCCGCCCCCGGCGCGTATTTCCTGCTGCGTCGGTGCCGCTGCTGCTACTTCCTCTTCGCAGGCACCGGCTCGGCAACGGTGGCCTTGCCCTTATCCTCGCGCAGCCCCAGCACTCGGTTCATGACGAGGTGGTCGGCCGTGGTATCAGGGTCGACGACAAAGTACCCGAAGCGTTCCACCTGGATCGACTCGAAGTGCTTGAAGTTCTCGACGCCCTTCTCCGCGTACCCGTTCGATACCACCTCGCTGTTCTCGTCGATGAACTTGAGAAACTCGGGATCAATGGCGGCACGGTCGTCTTTTAGGAGCGCATTGTACAAGCGCACCTCCACCGGCGTGCATGCCGTCGCGCTCACCCAGGAGATGTTTGTCTTCGGCTTGTCCTCGCGCTCGAAGTCGATGTCTACATGAATTACCATCGGCTGTCCCTTGGCGTCCACCTCGAAGCTCTTACACACGACGTTGCCTGAGTACTTGAGGCCCACCACGCGTGGGCCGGGGGCGAGTCCGTAGAACTTGTTGTTGTTGTCCTCTGCGTGAAAGTCGCTGCGGTCGACATAGAAGGTGTCCGTAAATGTCAAGGCGCGGCTACCGAGCTCAGGCTTGCGCGGGTGGTTCGGACACTCGAAGATCTGCTCACCCTTCCAGTTGTCCACCACCACCTTGATTGGGTCAATCACCATCAGCCGGCGCTCGCAGCGCTCGTCGAGGTCCTCGCGCAGGGTGTTCTCCAGCATGCTGATCTGAATTACATTCATGGAGCGGGTGATACCAACTAGCTCACAGAAGCGGTTGATGGCGGCCGGAGTGTACCCGCGGCGACGCATGCCGGCAAGGGTGAGCAGACGGGGGTCGTCAAACCCGCGGACAATGCCCTTGCGCACCAGCACGTTGATCTTACGCTTCGAGAGCAGCGAGCCCGTTACGTTGAGGCGGCTGAACTCCCACACGTGCGGACGCCACAGGTTGAGCTCGCTCAGAAGCCAGAAGTAGCTCTCGCGGCGCGTCTCGAACTCCAGCGTGCACAGGCTGTAGTCAATGTCCTCGAGCGAGTCAATGAGGCAGTGGGTGAAGTCGTAGCTTGGGTAGATGCACCACTTGTCCTTGATGTGCGGGTGCTCGACGTACTTGACGCGGTACGCAATGAAGTCGCGCATGTTCGGGTTGTCGCTCTTCATATCGGCCTTCACGCGAAGCGTCGCCTCGCCCTCGGCGTAGCGGCCCTGGCGCATGTGCTTGAAGAGGAGCAGATTCTGCTCGACGCTGCGGTTGCGCCACGGACTGTCCTCGCGCTGCTCTCGCTGCTGTTTCAGCTCGTCCGGCGTGCTGTGATCGACGTAGGCCTTCCCATCCTTGATGAGCTGGACGGCGAAGGCGTGCAGCTGGTCAAAGTAGTCGGAGGAGAAGGTGACCCAGTCCGGTTTCCACCCCATCCAGTCCACCATCTCCATGATGGCATCAATGTAGACCTGATCCTCCGACTCGGGATTCGTATCGTCGTAGCGCAGATAGCACTTGCCGCCGTGCGCGCGTGCGCTGCCGAAGTTGAGGTTCATGCTCTTGGCATGGCCAATGTGCAGGAAGCCATTCGGCTCCGGAGGGAAGCGGAAGTACGGCTTCCCGCCGGTGACCTTCTCGTGAGCCTCGAGTAGCTCGCGCGTGTTCCGGCACCCCGGGACGGGACGGCCGCTCTGCAGGATTGACAGATCGCGCTTCGTCTCCATCTCCTTCACCTCTGCAGCTGCCAGTCCCGCCATCTTTGCCAAGCGCGGGCGGAATAGGCGGAACGTTGTTTTCGTGAGTGTCGTTGGGGGAGGGGGGTTACTCTGTGTACGTGGTGATGGGTGTGTCTGTGCTCCGGCAGCGATACGTGCGGTGCAACGGATGGCCTTGCTCTGTGGATGCTTGCCAGCGTGCAATGTCGAAACGAAAAACAGAGAGAGACGGGTATGCGTGGGAGAAGAAAGCAAGTAAAGGGAGCCGGCGGACGTGTGTGGGGGAAGAGATGCAGAGGCCACATGTGTAAGTCATGACAGCCCTTGGCATTGAGGTTGCACACGCCATCTTCCGCTGGCGAGTTTGGCACCACATCACACGCACAGAGGAAAGAAGAGCGCCTACAGTTACCGCCTCACGGTCACCTTTCTTTGCCACTGTGCATGAGGAGAAGGGGGAGGGGCCGTCACTGCTGGCAGTTGACATCACGAAGGTGCGGTTGTGGTTCTTCTGTTTTAGCGCTGTAGTTGCGCATGAGGTTGGATGAACACCCCTCCCCCCATCATCGAGGACATTGTTGAAGCGTTCTGTGGGACATGACCACCATGGCCACAGACAGAAAGCGTGCAGAAGAAATCAAAGGATCGAGCAAACGGCATCCCGGACGTCACGCCTTCGCTCGTCCACTCCCTCTCTGCCTTGAGACGACCTCAAGCGCGCGCGCACCAGCCATGCACAACCAGAGACAAAGAAGAAGAAAGATCCCACGAATACGCGCTGCACGTCACCGCTGCGTGTGTGTGGGGGGAGGGGCTCCACCTTCTCTGTAGGGGCGCCTCTCTTTTCTTTAGTCAGCTTCTATGCGCTGTGTGTGCACGCAGACAGGGAGAGAGCGAGCGAGGGGGTGTGCTCACAGGCACACGTACATGCACACACCAGTATTGCAAGCATGTTCCTACACAACTTTAAGGCATTAGTGCCCCTCCTCCTCCTCCGGTCTCCCCCTCCACGCATCCGCTTCTGCGCGTGTGCAACGTCAGCTGAAGAATTTCATCTCGCCCTTCACCTCCCTCTCAACGCACCTCTTAGCAGCCCGTTGGGCCTAAGGAGGGGGGGGGGAGAGGGCGTGTATCGCACACACCTTCTCAAGGATGAACACGCACCCGCCCCTCAGCGCCTTTTCCCGGTGGCAACGCGCTCTGCGTGGTGGCCCTCCCGCCGAAATGGACAGGAAGCCAAACAGAGCATTATAGTACACCAGTGGCAGCGAGGCGTCATGATGTGCCAGATTTGTGTCTGAGAGAGGCAGTTTTCTATGTCTATGAAATTGAGGGAGAGGGGAGGGAGAGCCCATGGAAGCGGTAGCCAGTGAGGAGGGGGTGGGTGGAGATGACCCCTGTGAGCCTGCAGGATCGGGGGGGGGGGGGGGAGACAAGACGCGCTCACACAGAGAGACAGTCCAGTCGATGTAAAAGAAGAAACCAACAACGGTCACGAGAACTCGGTGTGAAAGCGGGAGGCATGAGGAGAGTGTGGAGGAGGGAGAGGACAGTGCGTGTGGTAGCACCACGTGTTGACCGCACACGCGCTACAGCGGAGGGGGGAGGGGCCTTCGTAGCACATAGCCTTTTCTCACCACTTCGTTCTGCTACACTCATCCATACGCCGCCTTCACTCCGCATCGTCCACCTTGGGCGCCAGGTAATAGCGAAGGTAACCGACGTTGTCGATGCCGTACTCCACCATGCAAGGACTGTCCTTGGCAAACTTGAGCGTGACGCGCTCGCTGAGTGTCGAGCCCTTTGCAAAGATGCCCATGAAGCGGAGCGCGAAGGAGAGCGTGATGGGCTCCTCCATCGCCACCTCGACCCCAATGGCGCAGTTGCCGCCCTCCGTCTTGTTGTACTTGCGAGAGATGGGCTCGTGCTCGTCCTCCTCCCGGGCCTCCGCCTTCACCTCTGATTTTACCTCCGACTTGGCGCTGCGGTCCGACACGCCGGCGGCCTGAAGGAATGTGTAGCCCTGCCCAACATCACCCGATGAGCTGAACTTCACGCCCTCCTTGCTGATGGCGATAGTGACAGTGTCGCCGAAGACCTGCATGTCGCGCACAATCTTCGCGAACTCGGCGGAGTTGAGTGTGACAGTGCTGCGGTAGTCCATCTCAGGAATGCCCATCGACTCCGCCTCGATTTCGAGCAGCTTCAGCTGGTACTCACACTTGCGCGTCTTCTCCGGATTCTCGGAGGTGAGGGTGACCACGTCCGAGTCATCGTCGTGACGCAGGCTGAGGCTGTCGTTGCCGTCGACGATCTTCAGCACCTTGGAGAGGGAGGCAAGGTTGAGTCCAAGGATAATGTTGCGCTCGCACTGGTACTTGACAAAGCAGTCGTCGCGCAGCAGCATGTGCACGAGGGCGACGTGACTGGAGTCCATGGCCTGAATGGACAGACCTCCCGGGTTGCAGTCGAAGTTCGCCTCATTCACCAACCCGTTGATGCACTCGACCAGACGCTTCCACAGGCTGGCGTACTGGACCTGAGCCTCGAGCATGATGACGAAAAGTGGCGTAGAGGTGCTTGCGAGATGATGATGTGCTATGCGGTACAGGGCGCAGACGTATGCGTGTGTGTAGACGGTATGCGTGTGTGCGTGTATGGGTGTATCTGCGCGGCAGGCTGACGTGGGCGGTGGAGCGCATGGCGATTGGTTCACGTTCATCGACAGCGATGATGGCGGTGCCGACACCGAGAAAGTGAGGCGCAAACGTATGAAGGAGCAATAAGCGAGGCAAGAGGCGGCGGATGCCGCGCGTGATGCAGGCAGTGGCGCACGGGCATACCGCACATGAAGCGAGACGAAGGTGGCGGTGGTGAAGAGAGCCGCACATGTGAAGAGCTCGAGACAACTCGATGCAGCATTATGGGCAACGGGAGGCCCGGGCGCCTTTGGGAGGTGGGGTGCCGCACATCGCCCTGGAAAGCAACTTGTTGTTTGACTGCTGTTGTGGCCAAGGCAGTAAAATATGAGTGGTAATCGGTCTCCCGCGGTCGCACGTGTACGTTATCATACAGCCTTAGAATGCAACAATCACCACGCATACATGTGCTTCCAGAGAGAGCGGTGAAAAGGGTTAAGAGCACAAGCGAAACCGTACTGCAGCGGCGCCGTGCAAGTCGTATTGTTGCTGTATCCAGCTCTCTGCCGACGACGTCATGCCACACAGCCCTGGCAGTGCGAAAAGCATTCATGCTCTGCTACCTCTGCAACACCTCAGGGTGGGGGCTGGACGAGCAGGCCACTCGGATCTTCGCGCACTAGGAGCGGGCAGACATTCATTGTAGCGTAGTGCTCCCAAAAGGCCTCCACAGCAGCGGCGCATTCGTCACCGAGCACGAGGGCGAACACGGCGTCGTAGCCGCCGGCGCCAGGGCAGCCGACCGCGAACACACCCGGCAGAGTCGCCGTGTCGTTCAAGAGATCGGTCAGCTCTACCGGCTCCACCTTCACCTCCGCGGCCATGCCCATGTCCCGTAGGAGGGCACGGCTACGGGCTGCGCAGCGGGACGCCTCGACGATGCACTGCATTGACTCGCCGTCTGCCTTGAACAGCGGCAGCGAGGGCACCTGCTGGAGCGCCGCCATGGAAGCCGCGTAGACGTCCGGCTTCGCTGCCGCCTCGTCGATCATGCGACGCAGAGCGGCGATGTACGCCTCATTGTTGCGACGCAGCTGCTCCCAAAGGTTGTTTGGGGTGTCAGCGACAGACTTGCGCCACGCCATGATCTTGGCGACCATGCCAGGAGTGCTGGAGCCGCCTTGGTGTACGTCTCCGAGGATCAGCTTCACTCCAGGCGGTAGGCGGAACGGCTCGGGCGGCACCCACACCTCTTCCATGTCCACACACCGCCTCAGTGTCTCTACTTCCACCGATGTCGGCTGCTGAGCACTGTCCAGCATCATCGACACGCGGCTCACAGGAAAGCGGCGGTAGGCGCACGTGCCGTAGACGGCGGTGTACACGTCGAAGCCGCTGCCGATCTTGCCCTGTGTGACACTGTGGGCAATCTGGGCGATGCGATGGACGTACTCGTGTGAGCACCCGTCCGCATTGAAGTGGTGGCACAGGCACGCCACGATGCTGGTCGTCATGGCCGCAGACGACCCCAAGCCGGTCTTGGAGACGGCACCGACCAGCGGCAGGTGGGGTGGGAGGGCGCGCAGATTGGCCACGTTCACGTCCTTCCCTTGGCTCTCCAAATAGTTGCGTTGACTGTAAAAGTCATTGTCAGCCAGGAGCTCCACCCAAATCTCGCCATCGGTGCTGCTGCCCAGTGACTGGGCGGCTGCCACAGAGTAGAGGACAGCGTTGAAGATAAAAGGGCTTTCCGACCCCTCCGTCTGCTTCACCGCGACGGTACCGGGCACTGACGTGTCGGCGACGAAGCAGAATGACTGACGAAACTGCGGCGAGCTCATGTGCACCGTGGTTTGCCTCGAAACGCCGGTCGTTGCGGGCTCAACCTTGAAGATGCGCGTCGTGAAGCGCGCGTTTACGCCGATCGAGATGCCGACATTGGCCGGGGTACACGATTCTACAATAAGGTAGCTACCAAGGATGAGAACCTTGCCGGGTGCTGACACCTCCATTACCGATGAGTTTTTGAGCCGAGAGTAGGGGGGGGAGAAAGGATGGCGGACAAGGGGACGTTGCGCGCGAGGAACAGAGGGAGGCTGCGGCAGTGGTTAGCTATAGAAGACACTTGTTCAGGCAAACAAGTATGTGTACGTGCAGAGAGAGGGCAGAATATGGTGGCACGCGAGCACAGAATACAAGATGTGCGACGTGTGTCTGTGTCTGTACGACGGGCGCACGGGAGTGTTGCACCACGGAGGGATGGTGGGAGAGATGGGGGAGGGAGGACGCACAGACGAAGAAAAGGCGATGATAGAAACAGATGTGCTGAAGGGGCGGAGAGGAGACGGAGAAACGAAGCTCTGCGCAAACCTAGTAAGACATACGCACACACACGAGAAGGGGGCAGAGGAAGAGGGGAAGAGGGAGTCAAGGTGCTTCATCGTGGTGGGGGCCATGACAGGTGGTGGTGTCTGGACTTAGCTGCGCTGCATTCGGTGATAGACTTGACAGGCGCTATCGAGTATCGGAGTTCCCATTGCGGTCTGCAGCAGGCGGCAGCCCAGGGACCGCGAATTAGTGATGTCCCTGTCACACAGTAGGAGGAGTGGAGAGGTTGCAGCGAGGACAGAGGAAGGAAATGAGGAGTGTCCGCGAAGCTGCAGCGCGGCAAGCGTGCGCAAGAAGGTAGAGGCCCCAAAGGGAAAGAGGGATTCTACAACAAGCCGAGACGCATACGCCGTGTGGTGCTGCCGGGGTTCCTACAGCAGAAGAGGCGCTGTGTAAGTCTTGCCATTCGAACGCGGGGGTGGGAGGGGAGGGGAGGGGGGGGGCGCCGCCAAGGCGCCGGTTGGAACCCGCACAGAAGAATCCAAACCCTTACCGACGCACATCAACGCGCTCAACACCTCCGACTTCGCCATCCCTCCGGTGATAAGGGAAGAGGAAGACGGGGAAGAGAGAAAACAGGCAGCAACGCATCGATTGTACGGCAACGGCCCAGTTTTGCGCACAAGCGCAGACGCGCAACGCAGTTGAATTATAGATCAGCGATGGGGGCATCAGATAGAGAGAGGCATGGAGAACACAACAGGGGAGGATAGAGGTGATTGCGCCCCTCCGCTCTGCCCCACCATCTATCCCACCTCTTCCCTGCTCAATGCTTGGATTCGAGTTCCTTAAGCAGTGCCGGGTCCACAACGACAGTACGCTTCTTGCGGCGTGCCGCGGCCATCTCCTCCTCTGTCGGCGGCTCGGCCACCACCACAGCCTCGCCGTTCTCTTGCACGGCACCGCCCTCGACGTTGATCTGGTGAAGGCGGTAGAGGTAGTAGGAGGCGCACAAAGCAAACGTCCCGGCGCAGAAGAACACGACAAGGAAAAAGACGTACCCGCTTCGGCTCGTGCAGCACCACGAGGCGCAGTCCGAGATACTGGGGTTCAGCAGAGCACACATGCCATTCGCCATGCACGGCTCCCGTGCGCACTCGGCGCGCAGAGAGGCGTAGCCGCTGCACTTTGCTGTGCAAGACATGCTACCTCTGTGTGTGTGTGTGTGGTGCAGTTGGGTGCGTGGTTTCGATGCGGCGAATTAAATGCGAGTGATATAGTGAGAGAGCACGCGTGCGGTTAGCGATGTAGGACAGCCGCGTATTCAAGACGGACGCATACACGCGCAGACACACGCACGACGACAGGCACTGCGAAGCCCTCCGTGGCTGTGAAAGAAAGGACACAGAAAAGTCGGCAGAGGCGGATACTAGTGGGGGTGGAGGGAGAGCGATGTACATGTGAGAGCTGCGCACACAAAACAAACCTGGGACGTATGAGCCGCGTGTGTGGCGCTTCACAAAAGGGCAGAAGCTTCTCGACCACCTTCCACTCCCTTTCCTTCTACCGGTGGGTTCAGCACTGGAAATACAGCGCTGAGAAGAGCAACAACAGCACCCTGTCGCGCAGAGGTGGCGAGGAGTGGGAAAGAGAGACGCTCCTGTGGAAGGTTAAGGGCACGCATCATCTGTCTCGCACCCGTCTACAACCTGTAGAACCAATCCTTCAGTGTCGGCGCCGCCAACATGTGCCACGGCTGCGCCAAGAGACCTCCGTGAGTCAAGTACACGAAGAGAGAAACCGCTTCTCCGGAGGACCGGATTCGGTTGGCGGTTAGCCTGGTTCGCCTACCCACACTGCGCGCCTTTTATTTGGCTGAGCTTCTTACACCGATTAATCTTCACTCGGAATTACAGAGAAGGAAAAGGTAACGACGCCTCAGGACTGAGTAGCCGCGCGCCGACACACACGCGAGACTTCCCATTCGCGTGCCGGCCAAGGCATCTCCGTATTCTTCATCACAGGACCACAGGAATGACGGGAGAGAGGGAGAGGGAGGGGCTTCGAGTGCACCGGGCGACGCAGAATGCCCACATTCCTGGCACAGACACACAGTGATAGACGAGAGCCATCGACAGCAGCAAAAATGCGAGGCATATAGGAGAAAACGTACCACCACCAAAGCGAAGGGGAAGGGAGTGGGGGCCCCTCTTCTGGTTCGACTTTCGTGGCTGCATAGCGGTGTGCACGTTTCGGCTGCCGCTGCCGCTGCTGCCGCTGCTGTCTCCCTCTTCCTCCCGTTTGGCCACTCTAGCGAAGAATCACAGAAGACAGCGTCTCTTTATCGTTCTCTCACTTTAACAAGCGAAAACAAAAATATCGTTAGCGCTTCTTCGATCAAACTGCACCACAGGACTTCCGCCGCCGCCGCCGCCGCTGGAAAACTCTCGCATGAGCGGCGACACGCACACCGCGCAGCCTCGCATATTGGCCATCCTTGCTCACCAGGAGGCGCCGTCGCACGGCAGTCTTAGCTCGAGTGCAACAACAAATAGAACATAAACCCAGGGAACACACAAAACCAGAAAAGCAAGGAAAACCACCTCAGAGCAACCGCTCGATCTCGAGCTTCACTGCCTGGACCTTCGCAGCAACAGGGCTGTTCTCGCCCTGAAGGATGGCTAGCGCCACGACATTGCGAGACACCTGCGACGCACGGCCAAGCGCCGTCTTGGACGGCACGAAGACGTACGGGACGTTCTTGTCTTCGCACAAGAGGGGGAGGTGCAGGAGAATCTCAATCGGGTTCGTGTCACCCGCCAACACTATCAGGTCCGCAATGCCGCGGTTCAAGGCCTTGGTGGCCTCGTTGGCGCCTTTCTTCACCATCTTGGCATTGCTCGCCTCCTGCACGAGATCGAGGATGGTCTGGCTTAGGCGATCCGTCGAAAGAGGGAAGGCCTTCTCGCTGATTTCTCCAGTCATTTCTCGTGTTGGGGAAAGCTGTAAAAGGGTGGTGGTCCTGTGGAAAGAGTTCTGGTGATGGAAGTGCGCTTGTGTACGTGTGTATGCCCAAATTGGTATTGCTGAAAGTGAGGAGCGGCGCAGATGTATGTCCGCGTGTGGGGTATGGGTGAGGCTCAACACGGCCGCATGCACGCGCACGTGTAAGTTTCCCAAGTTGTCGAAGTAGGGCAGGATATGGCGAGAGGAGGGAGAAGGGCGCGCCGACAGGTTGTGGCAAGTGTTGAAGGGAAGGTGTCGCAGAGGAGGAGAAGGGGAGGGGGAGGACCACTAAAATAGGATGAGGTGAAGCACGTGCGCCGAACACAGGCAAATCAAGAGGGAGGCACACGAGGATGAATACATCTCGATGGGAATCGCAGGCAGAGCAGTTGTCCTGTTGGGTGCCCTAAAGGCGCTACTTAGGAGTGCTTTCAGCACCGTGCGAGGTGTTCGTCATCTAACGTTTTGGTTCCTCCCACGCGTGGTGTGGCTACGCCCTCGCAACGCGTGTGGATCGCCGCAGACGTGGAGGGGGAGAGGTGCTGCCGCATCCATACACACCGGAGAGAAACTCAGAAGCAGTCTGGCTCACTCTCACGCG